>NC_139040.1:75365967-75485073 GCF_964662115.1 Mustela nivalis
TGTTTCCATTCTTCTTTGATTTCTTGGTCGACCTAAGCATTCTTAAGCAAGGTGGTCTTTAGATTCCAGATGTTTGAGTTCCTTTGGGTCTTTTCCTTGAGATTGAGCTCCAGTTTCAAAGCACTGTGATCTGAGAATATACAGTGAATGTGCCCAGTCTTTTGGTATTGATTGAGTCCTGATTTGTGACCCAGGATGTGGTCTATTCTGGAGAAGGTTCCATGTGCACTCGAGATGAAAGTGTATTCTGTTGCATTAGGGTGGAATGTTCTGATATATCTATGAGGTCCATCTGGTCCAATGTGTCATTCAATGCTCTTGTTTCTTTATTGATTTTCTGATTCGATGATCTGTCTATTTCTGAGAGAGGTGTGTTAAGATCCCTACTATTAGTGTATTCCCATCAATATGACTACCTTGATTAACAGTTTTCTTATGTACTTGGCTGCTCCCATATTGGTGGCATAGATATTTACAATTGTTAGATCATCTTGGTGGTAGTCGCTTTAAGTATGATGTAATGTCCTTCTGTATCTCTGACTACAGTCTTTAGTTTAAAATCTAATTTATCTGATATGAGAATAGCTACCCCAGCCTTCTTTTGAGGCCCGTTGGCATGATAGATGCTTCTCCATCACTTCACGTTCAGTCTGGGTGTATCTTTACGTTCAAAATGGGTCTCTTGTAGACAACATATGAATATGTCCGCAAAGGCAAAGGAAACAAAAGTGAAAATAAACTTTTCGGACTTCATCAAAATCAAAAGCTTCTGCAGAGCAAAGGAAAGAGTCAACAAAACAAAGAGGCAACCCATGGGATGGGAGAAGATATTTGCAAATGACAGTACAGACAAAAGGTTGATATCCAGGATCTATAAAGAACCCCTCAAACTCAACACACAGAAAACAGACAATCATATCAAAAAATGGGCAGATGATATGAACAGACACTTCTCCAGTGAAGACATAGAAATGACTATCAGATACATAAAAAAATGTTCATCATCACTAACCCTCAGGGATATTCATATTAAAACCACATTGAGATATCACCTTATACCAGTTAGAATGGCCAAAATTAGCAAGACAGGAAACAACATGTGCTGGAGGGGATGTGGAGAATGGGGAACCCTCTTCCACTGTTGGTGGACATGCAATTTGGTGCAACCTCTTTGGAGAACAGTGTGGAGATTCCTCAAGAAATTAAAAATAGAACTTCCCTATGACCCTGCAATTGCACTCCTGGGTATTTACCCCAAAGATACAGATGTAGTGCAAAGAAGGGTCATCTCTACCCCAATGTTTATAGCAGCAATGGCCACGGTCGCCAAACTATGGAAAGAACCAAGATGCCCTTGAACGGACGAATGGATAAGGAAGATGTGGTCCATATACACTATGGAATATTATGCCTCCATCAGAAAGGATGAATACCCAACATTTGTAGCAACATGGACAGGACTGGAAGAGATTATGCTGAGTGAAATAAGTCAAGCAGAGAGAGTCAGTTATCATATGGTTTCACTTATTTGTGGAGCATAACAAATAGCATGGAGGACAAGGTGAGATGGAATGGAGAAGGGAGTTGAGGGATATTGGAAGGGAGTTGAACCATGAGAGTCTATGGTCTGAAAAACAATCTGAGGGTTTTGAAAGGGCAGGGTGTGGGAGTTCGGGATATCAGGTGGTGGGTATTGTAGAGAAAATGGATTGCATGAGCACTGGGTCTGGTGCAAAAATAATGAATACTGTTACGCTGAAAATAAAATAAATACAAAAATATAAAATAAATAAATATTATTTTTATAATTCACGGAGAATGTGGTTGATATCTATAGCAGAACAATGTGTAGTACAGGATGAGGGACAAAGAACAATTAAAACTATTATTTTTCTCCAGAAAAATAAAATAAATAAATAAAGACAAAGAAAATAGAAGGAGAGATAAAAAGATTCCTGGACAAACAAAAACTAAAAGGAATGGCAAACACCAAACCAGCCCTATAATAAATATTGAAAGAAGTCCTCCAAGCAAGGAGAGAGCCTAAGTAACAGACCAGAATGGAAGAGAAACAATATAAAGTAACAGTCACCATACAGGCAATACAATGGTACTAAACTCATATCTTTCCATAGTTACCCTAAATGTAAATGGGCTAAGTGCCCCAATCAAAAGACTCATGGTATCAGAATGAATTAAAAAATAATAGACCTAATGATATGCTGTCTGCAAGAAACTCGTTTTAGACCAAAGACAACTCCAGATTTAAGGTAAGGAGGTGGAAAACAATTTGCCATGCTAATGGGCATCAAAAGAAGGCTGGGGTGGCGATCCTTAAAACAGATAAATCCGATTCTAAGCCAAAGACTATAGTAAGAGATGTAGAAGAGCACCGTATCATACTTAAAGGGTCCCTCCAACAAGAAGATCTAAAAATTTTAAATATCTATGTCCCTGACATGGGAGCAACCAATTATATAAGTCAATTAGTAACAAAATCAAAGTTGACAATAATACAAAAATAGTAGGGGTCTTCAACACACCCCTCACTGAAATAGAGAGACCATCCAAGCAAAAGATTGAAAACAAAATAAAGCTTTAAAATGACATACTGGACCAGATGGACATCACAGATGTACTCAGAACAATCCTTCCCAAAGCAACAGAGTACACATTCTTCTCTGGTATGCATGCAACATTCTCAGAATAGATCACATTCTGGGTCACAAGTCAGCTCTCAGCCAGTACCAAAAGACTGGGATCATTTCCTGCATATTTTCAGACCACAATACTTTGAAACTAGAACTCAACCAGAAGAGCAAAGCTGGAAACATCTCAAATACATGGAGGTTAAGGGGCATCGAACTAAAGAATGAATGGGCCAACCAGGAAATTAAAGAAGAATCGAAAAAAATCATGGAAACAAATAAAAATGAAAACACAACTGTTCAAATCTTTAGATGTAACAAAGAAGGTCCTGAGAAGAAAGTATATACCAATACAAGCCTTTCTCAAGAAACAAGAAAGGTCTCAAGTACACAACCTAACCCTACACCTAAAAGAGCAGGGGAAAGAATAGAAAATAAGGCCAATACCCAGCAGGAGAAGAGGAATAATAAAGCTCAGAGCAGAAATCAATGAAATAGAAACCAAAAGAACAGTAAAACAAATTAATGAAACTAGGAGCTGGCTCTTTGAAATAATTAATAAGATTGGTAAGGCCTTGGCCAGAATTATCCAAAAGAAAAGAGAAAGGACCCAAATCAATGAACTCATGAATGAAAGAGGAGAGATCACAACCAACACCAAAGAAATACAAACAGCTATAAGATCATATTATGAACAACTATATTCTGGCAAATTTGAACATCTGGAAAAAATGGAGTCTTTCCTTGAGACATAAAGTACTACCAAAACTGAACCAGAAAGAAATAGAAAACCTAAATATAACCATAACCAGTAAGGAGACTTAAGCAGTCACCAAAAATCTCCCAAAGAACAAGAGCCCAAGGCTAGATGGCTTCCCAGGAGAATTCTACCAAACATTTAAAGAAGAATTAATACCTATTCTCCTGAAACTCTTCCAAATAATAGCAATGGAAGGAAAAATTCCAATCTCATATTTTGAGGCCAGCATAAGTTTGACCCCAAAACCAGACAAAGAGCTCATCAAAAGGGAGAATTATAGACCAATATCCTTGATAAACACTGATGCAAAAATTCTCACTAAAATACTAGTCAGTAGGATTCAACAGTACATTAAAAGGATTTTTTTTTTTTTCACCACGACCAAGTGGGATTTATTCCTGGACTGCAAGGTTGGTTCAACATCTACAAATCAGTGTGATACAATACATTAATAAATTGAAAAAGAAACATACGATACTCTCAATAGATGCAAAAAAAAAAAAAAACAAAAACAAAAAGGACTTGAGAAAGTACAGCATCCCTTCTTGACCAAAACTCTTCACAGTGTAGGGATAAAGGGTACATAGCTCAATATCATAAAAGCCATCTGTGAAAAACCCAAAGCAAACCTCATTCTCAATGGGGAAAAACTGTGAGCTTTTCTCCTAAGGTCAAGAACACGGCAGGGATGTCCCTTATCACCACTGCTATTCAACATAGTACTAAAAGTCTCAGTCTCAGCAAGCAGACAACAACAACAACAACAAAAAATTAAAGGCATCCGGATTGGCAAAGAAGAAGTGAAATTATTACTGTTTGCAGATGATATGATGCTTTATGTGGAAAACCCAAAAGACTCCACTCCAAAACTGCTAGAACTCATACAAAATTTCAGTAATGTGTCAGGATATAAAATCCATGCTTTGGGAGAGTGCCCAAGGAAAGACAAATTTTGAGTGTGGGCCCCTCTCCAAGGCTGGAGTTCACACCTCACTGAAGAAGGTATAAGAGAGCCTACTGGATGACAAAGAAGTTTGCTGGTTTGTGGCTGCCAGAGGTGGTTTACACAACCATATCTGGTCTACAGTTGCAGGGTAAGCAAGAAACAACACTCTGAAACACATCAGTGTGAACAAGCCACAGGTAATGGCCAGTATGTGGTAGTATAGTAAGAATAGCGGTGCTTATGGAGCTGGAGGCCTGGAGCTAAAAATGCCCTGTGCATAGAATCAGCAGGGCCTTTATTTTGGGAGGTTGCAGCACTGGGAGAACTGCAAAAGAGTAAGTTTTTTTGGAGGGGGGCAGAGGATCAGGAAATCAGATGGAATTAAGGGCGCAAGTAGTTTGGGTGATACCAAACCTGGTATGATGTACCAATGGATGTACCTATGAAGAGGGCCACAGAAAGCTGATCCCCAGGCCACATTAGTATTGCACATTTGATGTAGACAATTGTTCTTGGCTGACGTCTGGAGCCAAGAACTGAGGATAGTTTCATAGCCACACCCCTAAGAACCAGAAATCACAGGCACTACTTCCTTCAATGCCCCTCCAGTGTCTTCTACTGAGAGAGTATAAAATTGTGTTCACTTTGAAGGAGAGATACTTAAAAATATTCATCTATTATCAGAGAGTATGCTTTGAGGGGCTAACTTAGAGAAGAGAGGCAATACATTAATAATTGGCTTCTTGTCCTTTATCAGTTTACGGGGTTCACTTCTATTCATAGTATGCATTGATAGTAGGCACCCCAACTGCCAGTGTTATTGTTAACTCACCTAGGGAATAGTATCATCCTGTTATTTCTTTGGTAAATTAATGATTAAAGCATCAGGACTGGCCTTTGCAGGAGCTTTAACATACTGCTTAGGAATCCTTGGTGGACCTAGGATTCTCTGACCAGAACTGAGTTGTTTATTATTGTTGTTGTTGTTGTTATTCTTTTCAGTTAGCCACTGTGTAGTACATTAGTTTTTGATGTAGTGTTCAATGATTCATTAGTTGTCTATAACACCCAGGGCTGAGTTTTGCTGCAAAACCCAGACTCTGACACAAGGGGTTGTCTTAGGGCTAGGGCAGAGACACTGTGTATCCTGCATTCTAGTCCTATCCTGGGTTTATCTCCTCTACCTTTAAGGAAAACCTTGGCGTATGGTGAGGTTGCCTCTCACACCATTGTGTTGTTCTTGAGAATAGAGTACTTTATACCTTAAATGCTGCTCTACATTCCTGGTAGCTGCACCTAAACTAAACAGAGAAAGAAGTTGCTTAGATTTCATTTAAAACCATGCCCAACAGAGCCCTGCCCATGAAGAAACGGGGCTGAAAAGTCCTGTGTTAGTCTAACAAAGTGTACATGTGCACTATTGTTGTCAGTTTGAGTGATTTAATTGTACTTTCCTCAACTGTACTTCTCTCTTTGTTTTTAGGCTCCAAAATGGACAAAAATTGATGGGAGAAATGGCATATATATATATATATTCCATTCTTAAGGGGCAAGCAATCCATTCTTTAGTGATTAAACTTGTAACTTATATTAAGAAAGAGAGGCATTTTAATTAAGAAAAAAAAATTTCTTTTTCAGTGTGCCCATATTCAATAGATAGACTAAGATACCACTTAATCAGACAAAAAATACTTGAATAGTTGCTCATCCTTGCACTGCTATACTCTCTTTTTGGTACTACCAATGTATAAAGCATATTCACCTCTTGTGTTCAGAAACCACAGAAAAAAAATAGCCTGCAGCCTTTCATTCTCACATAGGACTAGATGGGTTTCTTATCCCAGGCATCCTGAGAGCTTATTCATGAGGACCTGTGTATGAATGGGGAGATTGTCCTTTAAATGCTGGTTGGAGTTGCTTCCTGGTCCACCTGTCTTCGCTACCACCCTGGCAATGGTGAGATACAAATGTGAAATCTGAAACTTGTTCACTAACAGGAGGAAAAACTTTCTAGGCTTGCCACTTGGGAAGCTGTAACCACTGGACAACCAAGCAGGCACTGTGACTTGCTAGATATCATGGAGAATCAGTTTTTGTGGAAATAGACACCTCCAATCTGTCTTTTTGAGGGTAGTATTTTGAAGGTAGGCTGTGTAGCTGTGGTGTCTCTCCCTGCAGGAAGGAGAATTTTGGGATCCCCCATGAGGCATGGGCTGGGAGGGTCCCACCAAGGGTTTCATCCTCCTAGTGACAACAGGAGTGACCCCATGTCCTGTCGCTCCTCAATTCAAGCAAAAAATCAGAAGTGGAGAAAGTAGGAAACATAAAGAGCACAAACATGAAATCTTATTTGTGCCCCTCATCTCAACCTGTCATGCTCTGGCAGAAGATACAGAGCAAGTTTAGGAGTTACTGAAAATTCAAGTAGTTGTTTCTCACTGGTCCAAATGAGGAAAAAGGGGATGGGGAATGGGGTAAAATCTGTTCTTATACGTGGCTACCATTTGCACTTTGGGCAAACCTGACAACTACTGCACCACAGAAACCTTCCCCATACCTTTCACCTACATTCAGTCAGAATGTAATACAGTTTCTGAGGATACCTGAGCTCCATCACATTAAGCTCCAGTTTTCCCTCAAAAATTTCACAAGAGTGAGGTTTTTCTTTCCCTTTCTGTTTCTCTTTTCTACAAATACCCCGAACCACACTCAGGGATATCATGGCCACCGTAAGACTTCACCCAGGCCCTGTTTTGCTGCCATCCACAAACTTGGCACCTTCTGACTAGCTCAGGGGAATGGAATTTCAAAAGAGGAACTGGCTGGGACAATCCTCTCCCTAGAGAGTGCTCTAAACAGTATTTCTCTGAGACCATAAATTAAACAAGGGACTAATGAACTAAGCCATCCTCTGGAAGGGTGTACTGTATGCCAGCAAAACCTGTTGCAGGGAATACTTTCCCTGTTATTAGTTCAGCAGGGAAATTTGCAGGACCTGTTCCCCTGCCCTTCTGGTCTGATGGAGATCAAACCTCTTCATGTCCTAAAGACAGTTCAACTTTTCAGAAAGATATATGCTACATTTCACTTGTTTGTTTGTTTGTTTGTTTGTTTTATCAGTGTGATCTGGTGAAAATAGAAACCACTACCTATCCACATTTTTTTTTAATTTACATATCTTTTTTTCATTTCAGTGTTGCCCTCACCCACTTCCTATCTCCTATAGAAGTGTGGTCTTCAGGGCACTCACTTGGACCTGGGCTTTGGCCCTGATATATCTGTACTTTTAACTCTGAACTCAGACTCATTACAGAACACAGAGCCTGGAGTAAAAAGAGGTTCACAAGGCAGATGGCTACTATAGTCAGAAGAAAGCCTTTATACTGCAGTTTTCACATTATTTATCCCGCATAGGCAAATACAAGGTTCTTGTTTCAAAGCCCAGTGGACTCATATGGTCATTTTTCTTCTGCAGCATTTCCCAAAGTCTCTAGTCCCCAGCTCGGGAGACCACTAAAGTTCCCAGGTATCTGCTGCATTTGGCCTCAACCCATCTTGCCTAAGACTCATTTTTCCAAGAAAACGTATTTTCTCCAAGGTCTACTAAGGGCTGTTATACAAACTTGGAGTGGAACCTTGAAGGATAAAGAAGTATTAAGTAAAAGAAGAATGGTGGACAGGAATTCTTTGGGATTTTTTGGTAATGGAACAGTCTAAACCACTTAGCATATTTGAGTACTTGACTCATCAAGTGGTATTTGCAATCCTCATTGCTTTTTCATTTTACCAACAATAAGTAACTAGTCCAGACCCTTCCTTAAATATTACAATTCTGACACATAATTATGCTCACAAGTGGTTCACATCAGAAACAGACAAGTTCCTGGTCTATCAAAATGAAAATCAGGGCCTTGCTTGAGATGCATATTATTAATTTCAAAAAAAGTACATTTATATCATATGAAGAAGAAGTTGGAAAATATGACAAAGAATACAGAAAACAATAACACGTTAAAATAAAGAAATAGAAAAAATGTATTGAAGATTTTGATTTATTATTAACTTAAAATAAAAGCTAATTGGTTAAAAAATTGTTAAAAACCTTGCAGGCCTTATTGCTTAAGGATTCTTTGACTCCAAACATATTTTTCCTACTTAATTTAAAAAAAAAAAAATCTGTATGTAAAGGTTCCTGGGTGGTTCAGTTGGTTAAGTGTTTGCTTTCAGCCCAGGTCATGATCCCAGAGTCCTGGGACAGAGCCTGGCATCCTGCTCCTTGTTCTGCAGGAAGTCTATTTCTCCCTCTCCCTCTGCCCCTCCCCTGCTCATGTTTTCCCTATCACTCTCTCACATGCCCTCTCTTTCTCAAATAAATAAATAAAGCTTTTAAATAAAATTTAAAAGTCCATATGTATATACTCATGAAGGCACATATCACCTCAGAATAGTGACCATATTCACCACTTCTAAAAGTTTGTTCCCTTGTGTATTGCTTTCCTACCGATCTCTATCCCTACCTCTGGACAACCACCAATCTTCTCTCTCTCATTATAGATTAGTTTGCATTTTATTGAATTTGTTTAAATGGAATGATACACTATATTTTCTTTTTTTGTCTTTTTAAATTCAGCATAATTATTTGAGATTTATTCATGTTGTTATCTGATGTAATAGTATATTTATTGTGTTATTGTATTGTGTTTCATCATGTGGTTATTTTTTTCCAGTTTTTCCCTATTACACATAAAGATGCTATTAATATTCATGTGCAAGTCATTGTGCAGACATAATGCATTTTATTTTTCTTAGATAAAAACTTAAGAGCAGCAGTATGATAACTGTATATTTAACATTTTAAGAAACTGTCGAACTGGAGGGGCATGGAAAGATGGCAGAGGAGTAGGGGACCCTATTTCAACCAGTCCCTTGAATTGAGCTGCATATCTACCAGACCACTCTGAACACTCACAAAATCAGCATGAAATGTAAGAAGATATATCAAGATGTATATCTATTTCTGGCAGCTTGTTTTGAGGTATGAAGCAGGGAGCTGTGATTCTGTGGGCAGATATTGGAAGATAAATAGAAAGACAAAGGGATCCACCATAAGCACTGGTGCCAGGAAAGTGAAATAACATAGGAGTACAAAAGCAAACCCCGGTGGGGACGAGGCACAGACTCGCAGGTCAGTAGCAGCAAGGAAAAGATTTCAGGGTAGCACCCCACCAACTGAAACCTGGAGATCTAGGGGCACACGTGTGAATAGGGGCTGGTTGGCAGTTTTAGAAGCACAAGGGGAAGAGACATTCCTAGACCTGGAGCCAAGGGCTGGGAGGGCTGCTGTGAGGTATACCAACCAGGACACTGTGGTTTTTAGTAGCATAGACAAAAACGAAGTCAGTGTGGCCTGGAGGGCTTTCTGGAGAACAGATTGTGTTCTCTCTGTTCTGAGAAAGAAGTTTGGATAAGGTCACATCTGCTCTGACTCTCAAAAGAAACTCGGAAAGCCACCAGAGAAAGCCACCAGAGAACAAAAGCCCTCCAAAACCGGTTTTCACTGAGCGCATCCCCCACCACAGCTGGCATGGCAACTCTACCCAAACAGGGTTGCCTGAGTAACAGTGTAGCAGGCTCCTCCTCCAGAAGAGAGACTGAAAGGACAAGAGTCCAACAACCCTAAGGTCCCTATAAAACAGGTGCATCTCGCTTGGATTGTGGTCCATAATTTGGACTCTGTACATTTCCTCAACCACCGCTCAAGAGAATGACTAGAAAGTTGAACAACCAACACAAGAAAAATTAAGAGACTGACCTCCACCACAGAATTAATGGATATAGATATAGCAAGATGTTGGAAATAGACTTCAGGGTAACTGTCATACAGACAATAGCTAAATTGGAGAAAACCATTAGTGGCAACATGGATTCTCTAAGGGCAGAAGTGAGGGCCGATCTGGAAGAATGTAAAAATGCTATCAATAAGATCCAATCTAATCTAGATACTCTAACAGCTAGCATAAATGAGGCAGAAGATTGAATTAGCGATCTAGAAGACAAACCAATAGAAATGAAGGATCAGGAGGACACCTAGACTAAACAGCTTAGAATCCGTAAAAACAGAATTAGAGAAATAAAGGATGCCATGAAACATTCCAATGTGAGAATTATTGGGATCCCTGAAAGAGCAGAGAGAGAGAGTGAGAGAAAGGACTAGAAGACACATTTAAGCAAATTGTAGCTGAGAACTCCCCTAATCTGGCAAATGAAATAAATATCCGAGTCCTAGAGGAAGAGAGGACACCCCCCCAAGATCAAGGAGAACAGATTGACACCCAGACTTGTAATAGTGAAAGTTGCAAATTTTAAAACCAGGGAAACTATCCAAAGGGCATCTAGGGGGGAAGAGATTCCTTCTGTACAGAGGGAGGAACATCCAAATAATTTCAGAATTGTAAACAGAAACCTGGCAAGTCAGAAAGGGCTGGGAAGACAGATTCAGTGTACTAAATGAGAAGAACATGTGTACCAATATATTTTATCTGGCATAGCTGTCATTTAAGATGGATGGAGAGGTAAAGAGCTTCCAAGACCAGCAAAAACTGAAAGAATATGTGACCACTAAGCCATCCCTATCTTTCAATAGTTACTCTAAACAAGAGCAGCCTAAATGCTCCCATAAAACAGCACAGGGATGCATACAGTATCCATTCTTGTGCTGTCTACAAGAGAATCATTTTGAACCTGAAGATACATCCAGACTGAAAGTGAAGGGATGGAGAAATATCATTCATGCCAATGGAATTCAAAAGAAAGCTGGGGTAGCGATTCTCATATCAGACAAATTAGATTTTAAGCTAAAGACTGTGGTCAGAGATACAGAAGGACACTACATCATTCTCAAAGGGCCTATCCAACAAGAAGATCTAACAGTTGTAAAAATTTATCTCCCAACATGGGAGCAGCCAACCACATAAGCCAACTGTTAATCCAAATAAAGAGACATATTGATAAGAATATGTTATGAGTAGGGGATCTCAGCATGCCCCTCTCAGCAATAGACAGATTATCTCAGCAGAAAATCAACAAAGAAACAAGAGCTTTGAATGACCCCCATGGATATATATAGAACATTTCACCCTAAAACAACAAATACTCATTCTTCTTGAGTGCATATGGAATCCTCTCTAGAACAGACCACATACTGGGTCATAAATCAGGTATCAGCCCATACCAAAAGACTGAGATTATTTCCTCCATATTCTCAGACTACAGTGCTTTGAAACTGGACCTCAACCACAAGAAAAAGTTTGGAAGGAATTCAAACACTCGGAAGTTAAAGTCCACCCTGCTCAAGAATGTTTGGGTCAACCAGGAAATCAAAGAAGAACTTAAACAATGCATGAAAACCAATGAGAATAAATACACCTCTGTCCAAAATCTATGGGATGTGACAAAGGCAGCCCTAGGGGGAAAATATATAGCCATCAAAACCTCACTTAAAAAAAAAACCTAGAAAACTCCCAAATACACAAACTCTCTTTATACCTTAAAGTCCTGGGCAATGAACAACAAATTAAGCCTAACTCACGCATGAAAAGGGAAATAATTATGATTAGAGATCAAAGAATTCGAAACCAAAAGTACAGTAGAACACCTCAATGAAACTAGAAGCTAGTTCATTGAACGAATTAATAAGATCAATAAATCACTGGCCAGACTTATCCAACAGGAAATAGAAAGGACCCAAATTAACAAAATTATGAATGAAAGGAGAGATAACAAATAACACCAAGGAAATAGAAACAATTATCAGAAATTATTATCAACTAATGTATGCCAGTAAATTAAGCAACCTGGAAGAAATGGATGTCTTCTCAGAAACTTTTATAAACTGGGGAAGGAGGGACAAGAAAGCATAGAAATAGGAGACCCTGTTTCAACTGGTCCCCTATAGTGAGCTAAATCTCTACCAGAACACTCTAAGCACCCATGAAATCAACCTTAGATGTAAGACTATACACTTCTGGATCTCTTTGGGGGCAGAAGACATCAGTGGAGAGGTAAAGCAGAGTGGGGATGCTGGGACTGATATTGGAAGATGAGTAGAAGGGAGAGGGAGCTACCAGAAGTGACCCGTTGCAAAGTAATATCCCAATACAAAAGTGCCCTGTGGGTGGGGATCCGAATTAACTTGAAGTCTGGTTGAAGACACTCAACTCAAAAAGAGCAAATGAGCTTAAGGTGTAATTGGTGGAATCGGGCAGTCATGGGCATGGGCCTAAACCCATGCATGAGAGCTTCTGCTGTGGGTGCCAGCCACCACTCTCTAGGTCCACGGCCTTCTGTGCTCTGCACACCCTTCACAACCAAGGCTTGAGTGCACTCCCCCCAATGCCTGAGAGAGGTTGGTATGGATGCCGGTGGTGCTCTTTAGGACCCCGGCCTTCTGCCACTGGCCGAGGGTCTGGATGCTCCTAGCCCATGCCTGTGAGGACATGGCACTATCTCTGGTTGGGATCCAGCCTTCTGCTACCTGCACAACTGCGAGGTAAGAGCATACCCTTCTTGGGCCTGGACCCCAGACAGCAGTCCTGGCAAAGACGACGAATGGAAGCGGGCTCCCTAGGCCAATATCAGTCACAGTTTTAGTGGCATGGAGGTGCAGAGATGAACAGGTGCCTTGGGGGACCACTGAGACAGTGGCTGGGAGTGCACCACCTGTGGGAGTTTGTGCTGTTCAGTGGAGTTTGTAGAGGGGGAGTCTGTGGGTTCTGTACCACCCAGAAGGGAGCAGACTGAGGATTCACTCCAAGGCAGAGGTCAAGGTGCAGTTTGATTTCCACTAAACCTCTGAAAAGCACCTCAAAGCCCCAAAGAACAAAAGCCTCCAAAGAACAAAAGTCTGAAAAACCAGCTTCCACAGAACCCAGCCCCTCAGTAGGGGGAAGGACTACTCAACCCAAGCAAGACTGGTGGGAAAACAATGCAGCAGGCCCCTCCCCTAGAGAGCAATCCAAAAGAATAAGAAAGCAACCACCACAGGGTCCCCATAAAACTGTAAAACCCCAACATCAGGGGAAAACAATATATTAAGCTCCCAGTATTGTGCTAAAACATGTATATTTCATAGATACAACTTTTTTTTCTATATCAAGAATATTTATTTATTTATTTATTTTATTATAATTTTTTATTTTTTATAAACATATATTTTTATCCCCAGGGGTACAGGTCTGTGAATCACCAGGTTTACACACTTCACAGCACTCACCAAAGCACATACCCTCCCCAATGTCCATAATCCCACCCCCTTCTCCCAAACCCCCTCCCCCAGCAACCCTCAGTTTGTTTTGTGAGATCAAGAGTCACTTATGGTTTGTCTCCCTCCCAATGCCATCTTGTTTCATTTATTCTTCTCCTACCCACTTAAGCCCCCATGTTGCATCACCACTTCCGCATATCAGGGAGATCATATGATAGTTGCCTTTCTCTGCTTGACTTGTTTCGCTAAGCATTATACGCTCTAGTTCCATCCATGTTGTCGCAAAAGTCAAGATTTCATTTCTTTTGATGGCTGCATAGTATTCCATTGTGTATATATACCACATCTTCTTGATCCATTCATCTATTGATGGACATCTAGGTTCTTTCCATAGTTTGGCTATTGTGGACATTGCTGCTATAAACATTCGGGTGCATGTGCCCCTTTGGATCACTATGTTTGTATCTTTAGGGTAAATACCCAATAGTGCAATTGCTGGGTCATAGGTCAAAATGTTCCTCAACATTTTGAGGAACCTCCATGCTGTTTTCCAGAGTGGCTGCACCAGCTTACATTCCCACCAACAGTGTAGGAGGGTTCCCCTTTCTCCACAACCTCGCCAGCATCTGTCATTTCCTGACTTGTTCATTTTAGCCATTCTGACTGGTGTGAGGTGATATCTCATTGTGGTTTTGATTTGTATTTCCCTGATGCCGAGTGATATGGAGCACTTTTTCATGTGTCTGTTGGCCATCTGGATGTCTTCTTTGCAGAAATGTCTGTTCATGTCCTCTGCCCATTTCTTGATTGGATTATTTGTTCTTTGCGTGTTGAGTTTGCTAAGTTCTTTATAGATTTTGGACACAAGTCCTTTATCTGATATGTCATTTGCAAATATCTTCTCCCAATCTGTCAGTTGTCTTTTGATTTTGTTAACTGTTTCCTTTGCTGTGCAAAAGCTTTTGATCTTGATGAAATCCCAATAGCTAATTTTTGCCCTTGCTTCCCTTGCCTTTGGCATTGTTCCTAGGAAGATGTTGCTGTGGCTGAGGTCGAAGAGGTTTCTGCCTGTATTCTCCTCAAGAATTTTGATGGATTCCTTTCGCACATTGAGGTCCTTCATCCATTTTGAGTCTATTTTCGTGTGTGGTGTAAAGAAATGGTCCAATTTCATTTTTCTGCATGTGGCTGTCCAATTTTCCCAGCACCATTTATTGAAGAGGCTGTCTTTTTTCCATTGGACATTCTTTCCTGCTTTGTTGAAGATTAGTTGACTGTTGAGTTGAGGGTCTATTTCTGGGCTCTATATTCTGTTCCATTGATCTATGTGTCTGTTTTTGTGCCAGTACCATGCTGTCTTGATGATGACAGTGTTGTAATAGAGCTTGAAGTCCGGAATTGTGATGCCACCAACTTTGGATTTCTTTTTCAATATCCCTTTTGCTATTCGAGGTGTTTTCTGGTTCCATAAAAAATTTAGAATTATTTGTTCCATTTCTTTGAAAAAGATGGATGGTACTATGATAGGAATTGCATTAAATGTGTAGATTGCTTTAGGTAGCATAGACATTTTCACAATATTTATTCTTCTTATCCAGGAGCATGGAATATTTTTCCATTTCTTTGTGTCTTCCTCCATTTCTTTCATGAGTACTTTATAGTTTTATGAGTATAGATTCTGTGTCTCTTTGGTTAGGTTTATTCTAGGTTTCTTATGGTTTTGGGTGCAATTGTAAATGGGATTGACTCCTTAATTTCTCTTTCTTCTGTCTTGCTGTTGGTGTAGAGAAATGCAACTGATTTCTGTGCATTGATTTTATATCCTGACACTTTACTGAATTCCTGTATAAGTTCTAGCAGTTTTGGAGTGGAGTCTTTTGGGTTTTCCACATATAGTATCATATCATCTGCGAAGAGTGATAATTTGACTTCTTCTTTGCCGATTTGGATGCCTTTAATTTCCTTTTGTTGTCTGATTGCGGAGGCTAGGACCTCTAGTACTATGTTGAATAGCAGTGGTGATAATGGACATCCCTGCCATGTTCCTGACCTTAGCGGAAAAGCTTTCAGTTTTTCTCCATTGAGAATGATATTTGCGGTGCGTTTTTCATAGATGGCTTTGATGATATTGAGATATGTGCCCTCTATCCCTATACTTGGAAGAGTTTTGACCAGGAAGGGATGCTATACTTTGTCAAATGCTTTGTCAGCATGTATTGAGAATATCATATGGTTCTTGTTCCTTCTTTTATTGATGTGTTGTATCACATTGACTGATTTGCGGATGTTGAACCAACCTTGCAGCCCTGGAATAAATCCCACTTGGTCGAGGTGAATAATCCTTTTAATGTACTGTTGAATTCTATTGGCTAGTATTTTGTTGATTATTTTCGCATCTGAGTTCATCAAGGATATTGGACTATAGCTCTCTTTTTTGAAGGGATCGATGTCTGGTTTTGGGATCAAGGTGATGCTGGCCTCATAAAATGAGTTTGGAAGTTTTCCTTCCATTTCTATTTTTTGGAACAGTTTCAAGAGAATAGGATTTAGTTCTTCTTTAAATGTTTGGTAGAATTCCCCCGGGAAGCCGTCTGGCCCTGGGCTTTTGTTTGTTTGGAGATTTTTAATGACTGTTTCAATCTCCTTACTGGTTATGGGTCTTTTCAGGCTTTCTATTTCTTCCTGGTTCAGTTGTGGTAGTTTATATGCTTCTAGGAATGCATCCATTTCTTCCAGATTGTCAAATTTGTTGGCGTAGAGTTGCTCATAGTATGTTCTTATAATAGTTTGTATTTCTTTGGTGTTGGTTGTGATCTCTCCTCTTTCATTCATGATTTTATTTATTTGGGTCCTTTCTCTTTTCTTTTTGATAAGTCAGGCCAGAGGTTTCTCAATTTTATTAATTCTTTCAAAGAACCAGCTCCTAGTTTCATTGATTTGTTCTATTGTTTTTTTGGTTTCTATTTCATTGATTTCTGCTCTGATCTTTATGATTTCTCTTCTCCTGCTGGGGTTAGGGTTTCTTTCTTGTTCTTTCTCCAGCTCCTTTAGGTGTAGGGTTAGGTTGTGTACCTGAGACCTTTCTTTTTCTTGAGAAAGGCTTGTACCGCTATATATTTTCCTCTCAGGACTGCCTTTGTTGTGTCCCAGAGATTTTGAACCGTTGTATTTTCATTATCATTTGTTTCCATGATTTTTTTCAATTCTTCTTTAATTTCCTGGTTGACCCATTCATTCTTTAGAAGGATGCTGTTTAGTCTCCATGTATTTGGGTTCTTTCCAAACTTCCTTTTGTGGTTGAGTTCTAGCTTTAGAGCATTGTGGTCTGAAAATATGCAGGGAATGATCCCAATCTTTTGATTCCGGTTGAGTCCTGATTTAGGACCGACGATGTGATCTATTCTGGAGAATGTTCCATGTGCACTAGAGAAGAATGTGTATTCTGTTGCTTTGGGATGAAATGTTCTGAATATATCTGTGATGTCCATCTGGTCCAGTGTGTCGTTTAAGGCCTTTATTTCCTTGCTGATCTTTTGCTTGGAAGATCTGTCCATTTCAGTGAGGGAGTGTTAAAGTCCCCTACTATTATTGTATTATTGTTGATGTGTTTCTTTGATTTGGTTATTAATTGGTTTATATAGTTGGCTGCTCCCACGTTGGGGGCATAGATACTTAAAATTGTTAAATCTTCTTGTTTGACAGACCTTTGAGTATGATATAGTGTCCTTCCTCATCTCTTATTATAGTCTTTGGCTTAAAATCTAATTGATATTATATAAGGATTGCCACTCCTGCTTTCTTCTGATGTCCATTAGCATGGTAAATTCTTTTCCACCCCCTCACTTTAAATCTGGATGTGTCTTCGGGCTTAAAATGAGTTTCTTGGAGGTAACATATAGATGGTTTTTTTTTTTTATCCATTCTGATACCCTGTGTCTTTTGACAGGGGCATTTAGCCCATTTACATTCAGGGTAACTATTGAGAGATATGAATTTAGTGTCATTGTATTGCCTGTAAGGTGACTGTTACTGTATATAGTCTCTGTTCCTTTCTGATCTAGCACTTGTAGGCTCTCTCTTTGCTTAGAGGACCCCTTTCAATATTTCCTGTAGAGCTGGTTTGGTATTTGCAAATTCTTTCAGTTTTTGTTTGTCCTGGAAACTTTTAATCTCTCCTGCTATTTTCAATGATAGCCTAGCTGGATATAGTATTCTTGGCTGCATGTTTTTCTCATTTAGTGCTCTGAAAATATCATGCCAGCTCTTTCTGGCCTGCCAGGTCTCTGTGGATAAGTCAGCTGCCAATCTAATATTTTTACCATTGTATGTTACAGACTTCTTTTCCCGGGCTGCTTTCAGGATTTTCTCCTTGTCACTGAGACTTGTAAATTTTACTATTAGGTGACGGGGTATGGGCCTATTCCTATTGATTTTGAGGGGCTCTCTCTGAACCTCCTGAATTTTGATGCTCGTTCCCTTTGCCATATTGGGGAAATTCTCCCCAATAATTCTCTCCAGTATACCTTCTGCTCCCCTCTTTCTTCTTCTTCTGGAATCCCAATTATTCTAATGTTGTTTCGTCTTATGGTGTCACTTATCTCTCGAATTCTCCCCTCGTGGTCCAGTAGCTGTTTGTCCCTCTTTTGCTCAGCTTCTTTATTCTCTGTCATTTGCTCTTCTATATCACTAATTCTTTCTGCTGCCTCATTTATCCTAGCAGTGAGAGCCTCCATTTTTGATTGCACCTCATTAATAGCTTTTTTGATTTCAACTTGGTTAGATTTTAGTTCTTTTATTTCTCCAGAAAGGGCTTTTATATCTCTCGTGAGGGTTTCTCTAATATCTTCCATGCCTTTTTTGAGCCCGGTTAGAACCTTGAGAATTGTCATTCTGAACTCTAGATCTGACATATTACCAATGTCTGTATTGATTAGGTCCCTAGCCTTAGGTACTGCCTCTTGTTGTTTTTTTTTGTGATGAATTTTTCTGTCTTGTCATTTTGTCCAGATAAGAGTATATGAAGGAGCAAGGAAAATACTAAAAGGGTGGCAACAACCCTAGGAAAATATGCTTTAACCAAATTAGTAGAGATCACAAATCGTAAGGGGGGGAAGAAAGGGGATAAAAAGAGGTTCAAAAAGGAAGAAAGAAAAAAAAAGAAAAAGGAAAAAAATAAAAGAAAAGAATAAAAAAATAAAACAAATAAGAAAAATATATAAAAGAAAAAATATATATATTCGATAAACTCTTTAAAAAACGTTAAAAAAGAAAAAGGTAAAAGTTAAAAAAAATTTTCCAGACGACGAGAAAAAAACAAAAAAAAAATGAAAAAGAAAAAAATTAAATTAACTGCAAGACTAAAAAAAATTACAGGGAAAACGCCATGAGTTCCGTGTTTTGCTTTCTCCTCCTCTGGAATCCTGCGGCTCTCCTTGGTATTGAAACCGCACTCCTTGGTAGGTGAACTTGGTCTCGGCTGGATTTCTTGTTGATCTTCTGGGGGAGAGGCCTGTTGTAGTGATTCTCAAGTGTCTTTGCCCCAGGCGGAATTGCACTGGCCTTATCAGGGGCCCAATGATTAATCCGATCTGGTTTGGTTTCAGGAGCTTTTGTTCCCTGAGTGCTTTCTGTAGAGTTCCAGAGGACAGGGAATACAAATGGTGGCCTCCTGGTCTCCGGCCTGTAGGAGCCAAGAGCCCGGGGCCGCACTCCTCAGTGCGCCCTCAGAGAACAGCGCCCAGTTACTCCCGTCTGCCTGACCTCCGGCCTCGCTCCGAGCTCACCGAGCCTGCGACCGGTTCAAGGTAACACCGAGCTGTGAGCTTACTGTCAGCTCTGTCTCTGTAGCCAGCTTTCCCGTTCCAATACCCACAAGCTCTGCGACACTCAGACACACCCGATCCTTCTGTGACCCTGCGGGACCTGAAGCCATGCTGACCCCGCGTGGGCTTCGCCCCGGTTTAGCCTCTGGAGCGATGTCCCTCAGCGGAACAGACTTTTAAAAGTCCTGATTTTGTGCGGGGTTGCTCTGCTGCTTGCCGGGAGCCGGCCCCTCCCCCCGGGGTCTATCTTCCCGTCACTTTGGATTCACTTCTCCGCCGGTCTTACCTTTCAGAAAGTGGTTGTTTTTCTGTTTCCAGAATTGCTGTTCTTCTTCTCTTCGATCTGCTGATGGATTTTCAAGTGTTTGCAATCTTTAGATAAGCTATCTAGCTGATCTCCGGCTAGCTGAAGTAGTCTCAGCCTGCTACTTCTCTGCCATCTTGACTCTTCCTCCCATAGATACAACTTTAAAAAAAAAGTCAGGTGTGGTGCATAAACAATGAATTCTGGAACACTGAAAAGAAATTAAAAAAAAAACTAATAAAAATTAAATAAAATTCATTCTCACAATTCTTGTTCTTTTTAATTTTTTAACCTACTTACCATTACAACTAGAGGTTTAATGCAGCATATTACATAACAACTTTTTAACTTGAACTTTTTTCATACATATACCTGTGTTTTTCTTCTTTTATATTCTTTTAATATACTTATAGATATAAGCTTCAAGGTAACCCTCTTTCCTGAATCAATGCTACCCTTATATATAAACCAGTTTTGATCTCCTGTTATCTCTGCAAAGTTGAGTCCTTTAACAAAGATATCAAGATAGACCCACGATGGACCAAAATATGCTTTCTTACCCACACTGAGGACTTATAACCACCCTCCCATCTTTTTCTTCTGTCAGTGTTTCTGTGTATTGGTTTTTGTTCTGGTATTATATAAATCTTATACTTGAGGTTCATTTTGGCTGGGTCCTTTTGTTTGTTTGTTTCCTTGATATTTACTTTTGACACTCTTTTTAATTTTCAGTTTTTATCTATCTTATAAATCTTACTTTTGAGGCTCATTCTGGCTGGGTTTTCTCTTTTCCCTATCACTCTTTCTCTCTCTCTCTCTCTTTTCTTTTTTTTTTCTTCTTAATGGTGACTTCTGATTGTTCCAAACGTTCCAGGGTGCACGTTGCCTGGATTGTGGTTGATATATTCAGCTATACATCACTTCAACCACCTCTCACCAAAATGACTATGAAGAGGAACATGCAACAGAGGAAAAATTCAGACACTGTGCCCTCTGCCACAGAACTATTGGATATGGACATAAGCAATATGGAATTGGAATTCAGGGTAACAACTACCCAGGCAATGGCTCGTTTGGAGAAAACTACTAGTGACGACATAGAACCTATAAGGGCAGAAGTGAGAGATGACCTGGCAGAAGTTAAAAATGCTATCAATGAGATCTAATCTAATCTAAATACTCTAAGAGCTAGCAGAAAGCCCTTTGAGTAACTGAGGCAGAAGATAGAATTAGTGATCTAGAGGACAGAATGATAGAGAAAACGGATCAGGATGAGGCATGGAACAAACAGCTTAGAAGCCATGAAAACAGAACTAGGGAAATGAATGATGCCATGAAACATTCCAACGTCAGTTATTGGGATCCCTGAGGGGATGGAAAAAGAAAGAAGACTAGAAGATAGGGTTGAGAAAATTCTGCATGAAAATTTACCCAATCTGGAGTATACAACAAACATTCGAGTTAGAGGCGGCAAGAATACCCACCAAGATAAACAAATCTAGAAAGACCCCAAGGCAACTAATTGTGAAACTCATGAATCATAATTTTGGACAAGGGCTTTTGAGGGCAGCTAGGGGGAAGAGATTCCTTATGTACACAGGAAAGTCCATCAGAATAACCTCAGATCTGTCCACAGAAACCTGGCCAGCCAGAAAGGACTGTCCATACATATTCAAATGAGAAGAACACGTTGCCAAGAATACTTTATTCAGCAAGGCTGACATTCAAAATGGATGGACAGATAAAGAGCTTCCAAGACAAGCAAGGTTGAGAAGAGTATGTGACCACTAAGCTGACACTACAAGAAATTTTGAGGGAGGGTTATATAAAAGAAGAAAGAACCCAAGAGTGACATTGAACAGAAATTTATAGAGAGAAACTATAGAAACAAGGACTTCACAGACAACATGATGTCAATAAAAACATATCTTTCAATTATCATTCTCAATGTGATCAGCATAAATGCCCCAATAAAATGGCACAGTGTGACAGATTGGGTAAAACAACAGGACCTGTCCATATGCTGTCTACAAGAGACCCATTTGGAACCTAAAAATAAATCCAGACGGAAAGTAAAGCATCTTTCATGCCAACAGCCTCAAAAGAATGCTGGGGTAGCAATTCTCATATCAGAAAAATTATATTTTAATCTAAATTCCATAGTCAGAGATAAAGGAGACTACATCGTTCATAAAAGGTCTATCCATCAAGAAGATCTAACATTTGTAAATATTTTGCCCCCCAATATGGGAGCAGCCAACTACATAAGCCAACACTTAAAAAAAAAATCTTATTGCTATGAATACATTAACATTAGGGGATGTTAACACACCACTCTCAGTAATAGACATATCATCCAAGCAGAAAATCAATAAAAAAAACCAAGAGCTTTGAATTACCCTTTAGACCAGATGGATCTCATTGATATATACTGAACATTCCACACTAAAACAACAGAAGGGGCGTCTGGGTGGCTCAGTAGGTTAAAACCTCTGCCTTTGGCTCAAGTCATGATCCCAGGGTCCTTGGATTGAGCACCGCATAGGGCTTTCTGCTCAGCAGGGAGCCTGCCTCCCCTACCTTCTCTCTACCTGCCTCTCAACCTACTTGTGATCTCTCTCTGTTACGTAAATAAATACAATCTTAAAAAAAAACCATAATAATCATTCTTCTCAAGGGAATATGGAATCTTCTCCAGAATAGACCACGTACTGGGACACAAATCAGGGCTCAACCGATACCAAAAGATTGTGATTATTCCCTGCATATTCTCAGACTACAATGTTTTGAAACTGGAGCTCAACAACAAGAAAAAGCTGGAAAGGATTCAAACACTTGGAAGCTAAAGATCACCCTGCTTAAGGATGTCTGGATCAACCAAAAAATCAAAGAAGAACTTAAACAATTCATGAAGTCAATGAGAATGAAAACACATCAGTCCAAAAACCTATGGGATATGGAAAAGTCTGTCCTAAGGGGGAAATACATAGCCACCCAAGCCCCACTAAAAGAAACTGAAAAATCCCAAATGTACTGGAAAACAAACAACAAAGTAAGCCAAACCCATGCACCAGAAGGGAAATAATCAAGACTGGAACAGAGATCAATGATATAGAAACTACAGATACATTAGAACACACCAACTAAACTACAAGGTGGCTCTTTGAAAGAATCATAAGATTATTAAAGCATTGGTCAAACTAATCCACAAGAAAAGAGAGAGGACCCTAAGTAATAAAATTATGAATGAAAAGGGGACATCACGAGTAACACCAAGGAATTGGAAACAATCATCTGAAATTATTATCAACAGTGGTATGCCAATAAGTTAAGCAACCTAGAAGAAATACATGCATTCCTGGAAAGGTACAAACTTCCAAGACTGAATCACGAAGAAATTGACAACCTGAATAGTCCAATATATAGCAACGAGATTGAAGCAGTGATCAAAAACTGCCCAAAAAGCAAGAGCCCAGGATCTGCAAATTATCTGGGGAATTCTCTCAAACATTGAAAGAACAACATGATCCTCTTAAAGCATTTGAAACGATACGGTATCCATTCCTGATTAAAACAATTCAAAGTATAGGGATAGAGGGAACATTCCTCAACATCATAAGATATATCTACTATCTATGAAAAACCCACAGTGAATATCATTCTCAATGGGGAATAGCTGAGAGCCTCCCCTTTGAGATCAGGAACACAACAAGGATGACCAATTTTGCCACTGTTGTCCAATGTGATATTAGAAGTGCTACCAACAGCAATAGAAAACAAACAGAGCTAAATGGTATTCAAATTGTTAAAGAATAAGTCAAAATCTCTCTCTTCACAGATGAGATGATACTTTTTACGGAAAACCCAAAAGACTCCACCCCCAAACTACTAGAACTCATGCAGCAATTCAGTAATGTGGAGGGATAAAAATCAATGCACAAAAATCAGTTGCTTTGTTACACACTAACAAGGAAAATACAGAAAAGGGAATTAGAGGATCAATTCCATTTACTATAGCACTAGGAACCATAGGATACTTGGGAATAAACCTAACCAAAGAGGTAAAGGATCTGTGCTCGAGAAACTACAGAACATTCATGAAAGAAATTGAAGAAGACACAAAAAGGTGGAAGACTATTCCATGCTCATGGATCAGAAGAATAAACATTGTTAAAATGTCTATACTGCAACCTCTTCGACCTCTGCCACAGGAACATCTTCCTAGGAACAACGCAAAAGGCAAGGGAAGCAAGGGAAAAAATGAACTATTGGGATTTCATCAAGATCAAAAGCTTTTGCACAGCAAAGGAAACAGTTAACAAAATCAAAAGACAACTGACAGAATGGGAGAAGATATTTGCAAACGACATATCAGATAAAGGACTAGTGTCCAGAATCTATAAGGAACTTAGCAAACTCAACACACAAAGAACAAATAATCCAATCAAGAAATGGGCAGAGGACATGAACAGACATTTCTGCAAAGAAGACATCCAGATGGCCAATAGACACATGAAAAAGTGCTCCATATCACTCGGCATCAGAGAAATACAAATCAAAACCACAATGAGATATCACCTCACACCAGTCAGAATGGCTAAAATCAACAAGTCAGGAAATGACAGATGCTGGCGAGGATGCGGAGAAAGGGGAACCCTCCTACACTGTTGGTGGGAATGCAAGCTGGTGCAGCCACTCTGGAAAACAGCATGGAGGTTTCTCAAAATGCTGAAAATAGAATTGCCCTATGACCCAGCAATTGCACTATTGGGTATTTACCCTAAAGATACAAACGTAGTGATCCAAAGGGGCACGTGCACCTGAATGTTTATAGCAGCAATGTCCACAATAGCCAAACTATGGAAAGAACCTAGATGTCCATCAACAGATGAATGGATCAAGAAGATGTGGTATATATACACAATGGAATACTATGCAGCCATCAAAAGAAATGAAATCTTGCCATTTGCGACAACATGGATGGAACTAGAGCGTATCATGCTTAGCGAAATAAGTCAAGAAGCAAAAGACAACTATCATATGATCTCCCTGATATGAGGAAGTGGTGATGCGACATGGGGGCTTAAGTGGGTAGGAGAAGAATAAATGAAACACAATGGGATTGGGAGGGAGAGAAACCATAAGTGACTCTTAATCTCACAAAACAAACTGAGGGCTGCTGGGCGGAGGGGGTTTGGGAGAAGGGGGTGGGATTATGGACATTGGGGAGGGTATGTGCTTTGGTGAGTGCTGTGAAGTGTGTAAACCTGGTGATTCACAGACCTGTACCCCTGGGGATAAAAATATATGTTTATAAAAAATAAAAAATTAATAAAAAATGTCTAAACTGTCCAAAGAAATCTATACTTTCAGTTCCATCCCAGTCAAAATTCCACTGGGATTTTTCAAAGAGTTGAAACAAATAATCCTAAAATTTGTATGGAACAAGAAAAATCCAAGAATAGCTAAGGAAGTGTTCAAAAAGTAAAACAAAACTGGGTGAATCATGTTGCCTGATTTAAAGCTTTACCACAAAGCTGTGATCACCAAGACAGCATGGGACTGGCAGAAAAACAGACACATAGACCAGTGGAACATAGGAGAGAGCCCAGATATGGACCCTCAACTCTATGGTCAAATAATCTTCGACAGAGTAGTAAAAAAAAAACAGTGAAAAAAAGGCAGTCCTTTCAATAAATGGTGATGGAAAAATGGACACATATATGTAGAAGAATGAAACTCCAACATTCTTTTTACACAAAACTCAAAGATAAACTCAGAATATATAAAAGACCTCAACGTGAGGCAGGAATCTATCAAATCCTAGAGGAGTACATAGGCAGTAAACTTTTCAACATCGGCCATGGCAGCTTTTATCAAGACATGTCTCCAAAGGCAAAGGAAACAAAAGTGAAAATGAACTTTTGGGACTTCATGAAGATCAAAAGCTTCTGCACAGCAAAGGAAGTAGTCAAGAAAACTGAGTGGTAACCCACAGAATGGGAGGAGATATTCACAAATGACTCTACATACAAAGGGCTGATATCCAGGATCTATAAAGAACTTCTCAACTCAACACTCAAATAACAGATAATCATGTCAAAAAAATGGGAAGAAAACATGAACAGACACTTCTCCAAAGAAGACATGCAAATGGCTAACAGACACATGAAAAAATGTCTTACACCATTAGCCATCAGGAAGATTCAAATCAAAACCACATTGAGATACTACCTTACAACCAGTTAGAATGGCTAAAATTAACAAAACAGTGAATAACAAATGTTGGTCAGTATGTGGAGAAAGGGGAACCCTCTTGCACTGTTCATGGGAATGCAAGTTGGTGCAGCCACTTTGGAAAACAATGTGGGGATTCCTTAAGAAATTAAAAATAGAGCTGCATTATGACCCTGCAATTGCACCACCGAGTATTTACTCCAAAGATACAGACATAGTGAAAAGAAGGTCCACCTGTCCCCCAATGCTCATATTGGGTATGATGCAAAAGTTGGTACATACATTATCCATGACACATATGGATATAAAAGTTGAGTATTCTTTCTTTCTGATGGAGACATAATACTCCATTGTATATATGGATCATATCTTCTTTATGCATTCATCTGTTTAAGGGCATCTTGGTTCTTTCCACAGTTTGGTGAACATTGACCCTGAATGCCAAGGAAATTTTGAAAAAGAAAACAAATCTGAGGGTGTCATGTTGTCTGATTTC
Organism: Mustela nivalis; assembly: GCF_964662115.1. Taxonomy (NCBI): domain Eukaryota; kingdom Metazoa; phylum Chordata; class Mammalia; order Carnivora; family Mustelidae; genus Mustela; species Mustela nivalis. The sequence continues at coordinate 75,392,443 of NC_139040.1, forward strand.
AAGCTATTTTACAATACTGTGATCACCAAGACATCATGGTACTGGCACCAAAACAAGGCTCAATTCTATGATCAAATAATCATTGACAAAATAAGAAAAAAATATCCAATGGGTAAAAGACATTCTCTTCAATAAGTGCTGCTGGGAAAACTGGACAGCTACTTACAGAAGAATGAAACCTGACCATTCTCTTGCACCATACAGAAAGAGAAACTCTAAATGGATGAAAGACTTCAATGTGAGACAGGAATCCATCAAAATCCTAGAGGAGAACTTAGGCAGTATCTTCTTCGACATCAGCCACAGCAATTTTTGTCAAGACATGTCTCCAAAGGCAAGGGGAACAGAAGTGAAAATGAACTCTTCAGATTTCCTCAACATAGGTAGCTTCTGCACAACAAAGGAAATCGTGAACAAAACAAAGAGGCAACCTACAGAATGGGAGAAGATATTCACAATTGACATTACAGACAAAGGGCTGATATCCAAGATCTGTGAAGAACTTCTCAAACTCAATATCCAGGAAAAACAAATCATGAAGTAAAAACATGGGCAGAGGATATGAACAGACATTTCTCCAATGAAGATATACAAATAGTAAGACACATGAAAAAATATTCGTCTTCATTAGCTGTCAGGGAAATTCAAGTCAAAACCACTTTGACATAACACCTTACACCAGTTAGAATGGGAAACATTGTTAAGGCAAGACACTACAAATGTTGGAGTAGTTGTGGAGGAAAGGTAACGCTCTTATAGTTTTGGTGGGAATGCAAGCTGGTGCAGTCACTTCAGAAAACAGTGTGGAAGTTCCTCAGAAAGTTGAAAACATAGATAGCTACCATATGACCTAGCAATTGCACTACTGGTTATTTATATCAAAGATACAGATGTAGTGAAAAGAAGAGCCATTTGCAGCCCAAAGTTCATAGCAGCAATTTCCACAATATCCAAACTGTGGAAAGAGCTGAAATCACCTTCAACAAACGAATGGATAAACAAGTTGTGATCCATATATACAATGGAATATTACTCAGCCATTAGAAAGGGTGAACACCTTTGCTGTGCAGAAGCTTTTGATTTTGATGAAGTCCCAAAAGTTTATTTTCACTTTTGTTTCCTTTGCCTTTGGAGACATATCTTGAAAGAAGTTGCTGTGGCTGTTATCGAAGAGATTATGCCTCTGTTCTCCTCTAGGATTCTGATGGATTCCTGTCTCACATTGAGGTCTTTTATCCAATTTGAGTTTATCTTTGTGTACGGTGTAAGAGAATGGTAAAGTTTCATACTTCTACATATCGCTGCCCAGTTTTCCCAGCACCGTTTACTGAAAAGACTGTCTTTTTTCCACTGTATATTTTTTCCTGCTTTGTTGAAGATTATTTGCCCATAGAGTTGAGGGTTTATATCTGGACTCTCTACTCTGTTCCACTGGTCTATGTGTCTGTTTTTATGCCAGTACCATGCTGTCTTGGTGATCATAGCTTTGTAATAAAGCTTGAAATCAGAAAAGTGATGCCCCCAGCTTTATTGTTGTTTTTCACCATTTCCTTAGCGATTCGGTGTCTCTTCTGGTTCCATACAAATTTTTGGATTATTTGCTCCGGTTCTTTGAAGAATACCGGTGGAATTTTGATAGGAATGGCATTAAAAGTATAGATTTCTCTAGGCAGTATAGACATTTTAGCAATGTTTATTCTTCTGATCCAAGAGAATGGAATGGTATTCCATCTTTTTGTGTCTTCTTCAATTTCTTTCATGAGTGTTCTGTAGTTCCTTGAATACAGTTCCTTTGCCTCTTTGGTTAAGTTTATTCCCAGGTATCTTATAGTTCTTGGTGCTATAGTAAATGGAATCGATTCTCTAATTTCCCTTTCTGTATTTTCATTGTTAGTGTATAAAAAAGCCACTGATTTCTGCACATTGTCTTTGTAGCCTGCCACGTTGCTGCATTGCTGTTTGGGACTTCAAAAAAATCAAAAGCTTCTGCACAGCAAAGGAAACAGTCAAAAAAACAAAGAGGCAGCCCACGGAATGGGAGAATGTATTTGCAAATGACAGTACAGACAAAAGGTTGATATCCAGGATCTATAATGAACTCCTCAAACTCAACACACACAAAACAGATGAACATATCAGAAAATGGGAGGAAGATATGAACAGAGCCTTCTCCAATGAAGGCATACAAATGGCCATCAGACACATGAAAAAATGTTCATCATCACTAGCCATCAGGGAGATTCAAATTAAAACCACATTGAGAGGCACCTGGGTGGCTCAGTGGGTTAAGCCTCTGCCTTAGGCTCAGGTCATGATCTCAGGGTCCTGGGATTGATTCCTGCATCGGGCTCTCTGCTCAGAGGAAAGCCTTCTTCCTCCTCTCTTTCTCTCTCTGCCTGTTTGTGATTTCTCTCTGTCAAATAGATAGATAAAACATTTAAAAAAAAAACACATTGAGATATCATCTTACACCAGTTAGAATTGCCAAAATTAACGAGACAGGAAACAACATGTGTTGGAGGGGATATGGAGAAAGGGAAACCCTCTTACACTGTTGGAGGGAATGCAAGTTGTTGCAGCCTCTTTGGAGAACAGTGTGGAGATTCCTCAAGAAATTACCCTGCATTTGCACTCCTGGGTATTTACCCCAAAGATTAAGATGTCGTGAAAAGAAGGGCCATTTGTACTCCAAAGTTTATAGCAGCAATGGCCTCGGTTGCCGAACTGTGGAAAGAACCAAGATGCCCTTCAACGGACGAAAGGATAAGGAAGATGCGGTCCATATACACTATGGAGTATTATGCCTCCATCAGAAAGGATGAATACCCAACTTTTGTAGCAACATGGACGGGACTGGAAGAGATTATGCTGAGTGAAATAAGTCAAGCAGAGAGAGTCAATTATCATATGGTTTCACTTATTTGTGTAGCATAACAAAAAGCATGGAGGACATGGGGAAGGGAGTTGCTGGAAATTGGGAGAGGAGGTGAACCATGAGAGACTGTGGACTCTAAAAAACAATCTGAAGTGTTTGAATTGGCAGGTGGGTGGGAGGTTGGGGTACCAGGTGTTGGGTATTATAGAGGGCATGGATTGTGTGGTGCACTGGGTGTGGTGAAAAAATAATGAATACTGTTATGCCAAAAATAAATAAAAAATGAATTAAAAAAAGAAAGGGTGAACACCTTTTTTTTTTGACAGAGAGAGAGAGAGAGAGATCACAAGTAAGCAGAGAGTCAGGCAGGGGGGAGGGAAGCAGACTCCCCACTCAACAGAGAGCCTGATCGGGGTTCATTCCCAGGACCCTGAGATCACGACCGGAGCTGAAGGCAGAGGCTCAACCCACTGAGTCACCCAGGTGCCCCTGAACACCTAACTTTTGAATCAACATGGATAGGACTGGTGGGGATTATTCTGAGTAAAATAAGTCAAGCATTGTGTCCATTATCATATGGTTTCACTTACTTGTGGAAGATAAAAAATAGCATGGAGGACATTAGGAGAAGAAAGGGAAAAAGGAAGATGGGAAAATCAGAGTGGAAAATGAACCATTAGAGACCATGGACTTTTAGAACAAACTGAGGTTTTTAGACAATACGGGGTTGAGTGGATGAGTTAGCTTGGTGATGGGTATTAAGGCAGGCCCAGACTGCATGGAGCACTTTGTGTAATTCACAAAGAATGAAACTTGGAATACTATACCAAAAACTAATGATGTACTGTATGGTGACTAACATAACATAATCGAAACAAAATGAAACAAAACAAAACAAACACAAAAAAATGAATCAGTATGTTTGTATCCTTTGGATAAATTTCTAGTAGTGTATTTGTGGGTTTTAGGGTAGCTCTATTTTTAACTCTTTGAGGAAACTCCATATTGTTTTTCAGAGTGAATACAACCAGTTTCCGTTCCCACCAAGGTGTAAGAGTGCTCTCATTTTTCTGCATCCTTGCCTACATCTTTTTGTTTACTGAGTTGTTAATTTTAGCCATTATGAGGAGAATTATAGACTAATATCCCTGATGAGCATAGATGCAAACTTTTCACCAAGAAACTAGCTAGTAGGATCCAACAGTACATTAAAATGATTACTCACCACAGCCAAGTGGGATTTATTCCTGGGCTGCAAGGATTGTTCAACATCCTCAATTCAATCAATGTGATTCACCAAATTAATAAAAAAAAAGAAAAGAACCATATGATCTTCCCGATGGATGCATAAAAAGCTTTTGACAAATACAGCATCTTTTCTTGATGAAAACTTTCTGCAGTGTAGGGATAGAGAGAATATACCTCAATATCATAAAAGCCATATACATAAAACCTACAGTTAATATCATCCTCAATGAAGAAAAACAGATTTTCCCCTAAGGTCTCGAACATGACAGGGTTTTCTCTCTCATCACTGTTGTTCAACATGATATTGATATCCTAGACTCAGGAATCCAACAACAAAAAGAAATAGAATGCATCCAAATCCACAAAGAAAAGGCAGCCATTCACTCATTGTTGTTGACATGATGCTCTATGTTGAGAACCCAAAAGTCTCCAGCAAAACATTGCTATAACTGATACAGGAAGTCACAGGATACAAAATGAATGCAGAGAAGTCAGTTTCATTTCATTAAACTGACAATGAGGAAGAAAAAAGAGAAACCAAAGAAATTACTCCACTTAAAATTGCACCCGAAACCGTAAGATACCTAGGAAAAACCTAACTGAACAGGTAAAGGGCCTGTACTCTCAGAACTATAGACCACTTACAAAACAAATTGAGGAAGATACAAAAATGATAAAATATTCCATGTTCATCGATTGGAAGAACAACTATTGTTAAAATGTCTATGTTGGAGCATCTAGCTGCTCAGTCATTAAGCATCTGCCTCCAGCTTAAGTCATGATCCCAGGGTCCTGGGATCAAGCTCTGCATTGCACTTCCCACTCAGTGAGGAGCCTTCTTCTCTCTCTCCCTCTGCCTGCTGCCCTCCCTACTTGAGCTTGGTCTCTTTGTCAAATAAAAAAATAAATAAATAAAACCTTAGAAAAATTGTCTTTGCTTCCCAAGGCAATCTACACAATTAGTGTAATCCCTATAAAAATAACACCAGCATTTTTCATAGAGCTAGAACAAACAGCAATCCTGAAATTCGTATGGAACTACAAAAAATCTTCAATAGCCAACGTAATGTTGAGAAAGAAAACCAAAGCTGGAGGCATCACAATCCCAGACTTAAAGATGTATTGAAAGCTGTAATCATCAGAAGAGTAAGGTAGTTGCACAAAAACATGTAAAGATCATTGGAATAGAAATGGACCCTCAAGCCTATAGTCAACTAATCTCTGACAAAGTAGATAAGAATATCCAGTGGAAAGAAGACAGTCAGTTCAATGAGTGGTGTTGGGAAACCTGGACAGCCACAAGTAGAAGAATGTAGCTGGGCCACTTTATTATACCAAACAAAAAAATAAATTCAAAATGGATGAAAGATCTAACTGTGAGACAGGAATCTGTCAAAATCCTAGAGAACACAGGAAGCAACGTCTTTTACCTTGGCCAGAACAACTTTTTTCTAGACACATCTCCAAAAGCAAGAAAAACAAAAGCAAAAATGAAGTTTTGGAACTTCATCATGGGTTTTCTGTGTATGGTATTACATCATGTGCAAATAGTGAGTTTTTTTCTTCTTCCAACCAATTTGAACATATGGTGGTTCAAAAGTTTCCCTTCAGTTCTAGTGGAAATAGGACCAGCACATATATCTTCTCTTTCTCTCTCTCTCTCTCTCCTTTTTTTTTTTTTTTTTGGTCTTTTATCTTCCTCTGGAATTAGTCTTATAGTTTATTCTGTGTTTGCTTGTCTTTTTCATTTCCTTTTCTTCTTCTTTGGGATAAGGCTCTTTTTTTTTTTTCATTATTTATTCATTTACTTTATTTTTTTCCTTTTCTTTGGAATCAAGCTTGCAGTTTATTTATCTATCTATCTATTTATTTATTTTCATTTCCTTTTATTCTTTTTTGGGGATCAAGTTTCTTTTTTTTCCCTCTATTTTTTTCCTTTCATTTTCTTTGGAATAAGTCTTATACTTTTTTAAATTTTTTTATATTGTCTGTAGTCTTTGTTGGTTTATATGTTTTGTTTTGGTTTTTGGTCCCTGTTCCTTTTCTCTTTTTTAGATCAGGCTTCTCTCTCTCTCTCTATCTTTATCTCTCTCTCTGTCACCTTTCTTTCTTCCTTTCTTTCTTTTTTCAGGCTTTTTTCAATAAGCAACTCTAAGCACACCTAGATATAGTTCAAAACACTCTCCACTGCAAGCAAGGAGGAATTCCACAGAGGACAGACCAGTGGAAAAGATCAGTCAAAACACAACAACACAGTGCACATAGTGTACAGCAGAGAAAATTCCTGAAGTGCCAGTCCCTGGGCATTGTATGTCCTCTTTAATGTAGTATTATTCTGAGGCACAGTAAACATAATAAACTTTCATAATACACAAAACATAGAAACTTAGCAGAAATGACAAAACAGAAAAATTATCCACCCAAAAAAGGTCAGGAAGATTCCACAGGGACTTGCTAAAAGCAGATATAAGCAATATATCTGAAGAATAATTCAGATCAATAGTCATAAAACTACTAGCTAGACTTGAAAAAAAAAAACATAGAAGACACCAGGGAAAGACTTGTTGAAGAGAAAAAGATGTAACCAATAGTCAGGCTGAAATAAAAAGTGCTATAACAGAGATGCAAAATGACTGAATATAATCACAATGATGATGGAAGAATCAGACGACAGGACAGGTGATATAGAATATAAAATTTTGGAAAATAATCAAGCTGAAAAGAAGAGGGAAAGAAAAGTATTAGATCACGAAGGTACACTATTTCAGTGATTCCATACAGTGTAATAATATCCATATCAAGGGATCCCAGAAGAAGAGTGGGGAAAAGAGGGTAAAAGTTTTATTTGAACAAGTCATAGCTGAGAAATTCCATACTTTGGGGAAGAAAACAGACATTCAAGTCCAAAAGGCACAGAGAACTCCCCTCAAAATGAGAAACACATGTCAACACCATGACACATTATAGTGAAACTTTACTAAATACAAAGAGAAAAAGGGAATTCTGAAAGTAGCTCAGGAGATAAAATCCTTAACCTACAAAGGTAGATCATAAAGCTGGATACAGACCTGTTCACAGAGATGTGGCTGACCAGAAAGGACTAACATGGTATAGTCCATGTACTAAATTTGGAAACTATTCTGGGCCAAGATGGCAGAGGAGTAGGAGACACCATTTCAACTGGACCCCTGAATTTAGCTGGATATCTAACAAACCTTTCTGAATACTCACAAAATCAGCCTGAGATGTAAGAATATATACATCTGGATCTCTACAAACAGAAAACTGCTACCTGTCAGGAGGTAGAAAGAGTGTAGTTGTGAATCTGCAGGCAGATACTGGAAGATAAACAGAAGAAAGAGGGAGCAACCATAAGCTGTCTCCTGGATAGTGAAACAACACTGGATTACAAAAACATCCTGTGCTGGGAACAGGGAAAAGCACACAGAGCAGTAGCTTTCAGGAAAGGGCTTTAAAGCAGCTCTTAAACAGGATCCCGGATCTACAGTGGCCCATGTGTGAACTTGGGACCAGTCACAGTTTTAGAAGCACAAAGGGAAGAGACAAGCCCATGCCCCTAGGTCAGCCACTGAGAGGGTCAACTGTGGATGCACAACTCAGTAGCTGGCATATTTCAGTGGCAAATACAGAAACAAAGACAGTGTGTCCTGGAGGGTTCAGTGAAGAGCAGACTGCAATTTCTCTGCTCTGGGACAGAGGTCTGTGTGTTTTTGCTCTGACCCTTGTAAGAGGCATGGAAGCAGCCAGAGGAAAAAAAAAAAACTCAAACAACTGGTTTCCACAAATCCAGCACACCCAACAGGGGACAGGGCAACTCTGTCCAAACAGGTCAATGGAGATATAGTGTGGAAGGTTCCTCTCCCAGGAGACAGGCTGGAAGAACATGAGGCTGATAACCCTAGGGTCCCCATACAACGTTAAAATCCCAGAACCAGGGGAAAATAGTATATTAAGCTCCAGGTGTTGCTTCACAGTTTGTGTATTTTTCAGATACAACTCTATTTTAATTTTTATTTTTCTCTTATCCTTCTTCTCCATTTTCTCTTTTTGCCTTTTTCACATTTCCACAAGATATTCAATATGACAACTTATATTTCATAGTAGCTTTTTAACTTATACTTTTTCATGGTTATTTTTTATATAGATATATGCTTTAGTGTAGTCATTTTTTCCCTATTCAATATTACATACACACACACACACACACACACACACACACACACACACACACACCAGTTTTACTTTCCATGTAATTTCGGGAATTAGTGCCCTCTAACAGAACAAAATACAACCAGGAAGAACTGAAACACCCTACTTTGTCCACCCTAATGGATTATTAGCTCTCTTTCCCCTCACCCCTTTTCTTAATTTTTAGTTTTTTAAATTTTATAAATTTTATTATTGTGTTTCATTTTGGCTTTGTTTTTTTGGTGGTGGTTTCTGACCACTCGGGATTTTCCTAGGATGTATTTTGCTTGGGTCATGGTTGATATTTTGTACTTTGCACATTCCCTCAACAATCCTGTAATAGAATGACTAGGAGGAGGAACTTCCAATGGAGAAAAGAACCAGAGACAATGCCTCCGCCACAGACCTAATGGATATGGATATAAGCAAGATGTCAGAGATAGACTTCAGAAGAGCAATTGTGAAGTCAATAGCTAGGCTTGAGAAAACCATTAGCAATTATAGAAACTCTCTAAGGGCAGAAAAGGGGTAGAATCAGGTCGACATTAACAATGATATAAATGAGATGCTATCTAAACTGAATATTCAAACAGCTTAGGTAAATGAAGGAGAAGAAAGAACTAGTGATTTAGAAGATAAGCTTATAGAAAGGAAAGAATTCGAGGAGGACAGGGCTAAACAACTAGAAGCCCATGAGAACAGACTTAGGGAGATAAATGACTCCATGAAAAATTCCAAAGTCAGAATTATTTGGATTCCAGAGAGGGTGGGGAGGGAGAGAGAGAGGACTGGAAGACATATTTGAGCAAATCAGAGATGAGAACTTCCCTAATTTGGGAAGGAAACAAGCATTCTTGTTCAAGAGACAGAGAGGACCCCTCTGAATATCAGTAAAAATAGATTAACACCCTGAACTATAATAGCACATTTGCAAATCTTGAAGCCAAGGAATCTGTCAAGAGAACAGCTAGGGGGAAGAGGTTTTTTTTTTTTTTTTTTTTTTTTTTTTTTCTTTCTTTTTTTAAAAAGTTTTGTTATGTTAGTCACCATACAGTATTTCATTAGTTTTTAAAGTGGTGTTCCATGATGTATTGGTTGTATATAACACCTACGATTTGCATCCACATGGATGGAACTGGAGGGGATTATGCTAAGTGAAATAAGTCAAACTGAGAAAGACAATTATCATATGGTTTCACCTATCTGTGGAACATAAGGAATAACATGGTGGACATTAGGAGAAGGAAGGATAAAATGAATGGTGTAAATCAGAGGGAGAGACAAACCATGAGAGACTATGGATTACAGAAAATAAACTGAAGGGTTCAGAGGGGAGGAAGGTAGCGGGATGGTTTAGCCTGGTGGTGTGCATTAAGGATAGAATGTATTGCAATAAGCACTGGGTGTTATACACAAACAATGAATCAGAGAAAGAGATTTAAAAATATATATTTAATTATTTTTATTAACATATAATGTATTATTTGCCCTAGGGGTATAGGACTGTGGCTCATCAGGCTTACACATTTCACAGAACTCACCTCTCCAATGTCGATAACCCAACCACACTCTCCCTACCCCCACCCCCCAGCAACACTCTGTTTGTGAGATTAAGAGTCTCTTATGGTTTGTCTCCCTCCTGATTCCATCTTGTTTCATTTTATTCCTTCCCATCCCCCCAACCTCCCCACTCTGCCTCTCAAACACCTCAAATAAGATAGATCATATGATAATTATATTTCTCTGATTGACTTATTTCACTCAACATAACACCCTATAGTTCCCTACACATCATTGCAAATGGCAAGATTTCATTTCTTTTGATGGCTGTATAGTACTCCACTGTGTATATATATATATATATATATATATATATATATATCCCATCTTCTTTATCCATTCATCTGTTGATGGACATCTAGATCATTTCCATAAGTTGGCTATTGTGGGCATTGCTGCTATAAACATTTGGGTGCACATGTCCCTTCAGATCAACTACATTAGTATCTTTAGGATAAATACACAATAGTGTTATTGCTGGGTCATAGGATAGCACTATTCTAAATTTTTTGAAGAAACTCCATACTGTCCTCCAGAATGACTGTAGCAGCTTGCATTCCCACCAGCAGTGTAGGAGGGTTCCATTTCTCCACATACCAACATCTGTCATTTCCTGACCTGTGAATTTTAGCCATTCTCACTGGTGTGAGGTGGTATCTCATTGTGGTTTTGATTTGTATTTCCCTGATGCCGAGTGATGTGGAGCACTTTTTCATGTGTCTGTTGGCCATCTGGAAGTCTTCACTGCAGAAATATCTGTTCATGTCTTCTGCCCATTTCTTGATTGGATTATTTGTTCTTTGGGTGTTGAGATTGATAAGTTCATTATAGATTTTGGACACTAGCCCTTTATCTGATATGTTGTTTGCAAATATCTTCTCCCATTCTGCCAGTTGTCTTCTGGTTTTGCTGTTTCCTTTTCTGTGCAAAAGCTTTTGATCTTGATGAAGTCCCAATAGTTCATTTTTGCCCTTGCTTCCCTTGCCTTTGAATATGTTTCTAAGAAGAAGTTGCTGTGGCTAAAGTCGAAGAGGTTGCTGCCTGTGTTCTCTTCAAGGATTTTGATGGATTCTTTGTCTCACATGGAGGTCTTTTATCTATTTTGAGTCCATTTTTGTGTATAGTGTAAAGAAATGGTTCAGTTTCATTTTTCTGCATGTGGTTGTCCAATTTTCCCAACACCATTTGTTGAACAGACTGTCTTTTTTCCATGGGACATTCTTTTCTGCTCTGTTGAAGATTAGTTGACCATAGAGTTGAGGGTCTATTTCTGGGCTCCCTATTCTGTTCCACTGACCTATATGTTTGTTTTTGTGCAAGCACCATACTGTTTTGATGGTGAAATCTTTGTAATAGAGCTTGAAGTCTGGAATTGTGGAGCCACCAATTTTGGCTTTCTTATTCAACATTCCTCTGGTTATTTGGGGTATTCTCTGGGACCATACATATTTTAAGATTATTTGTTCCATTTCTTTGAAAAAAAATGATGATATGTTGATAGGGATTGCATTAAATGTCTAGAGTGCTTTAGGTAACATAAACATTTTCACACTATTTGTTCTTCCAATCCATGGGCATGGAACATTTTTCCATTTCTTTGTGTCTTCCTCAATTTCTTTCATGAATACTTTATAGTTTTCTTTAACTCTTTGGTTAGTTTTATTCCTAGGTATCTTATGGTTTTGGGTGCAATTGTAAATGGGATTGACTCCTACATTTCTCTATAGAAATGCAACTGATTTCTATGCATTGATTTTATATCCTGACACCTTACTGAATTCCTGTCTGAATTCTAGCAGTTTTGGAGTGGAGTCTTAGAATCATACCACCTGCAAAGTGTGAACGTTTGATTCTTCTTTGCCAATTTGGGTGCCTTTTTATTTCCTTTTGTTGTCTGATTGCTGAGGTTAAGACTTCTAGTACTATGTTGAATAGCAGTGGTGATAGTGGACATCCGTGCCATGGCCTGACTTTAGTGGAAAAGCTCTGTTTTTCCCCATTGAGAATGTTATTTTCTGTGGGTTTTTCATAGATGGCTTTGATGATATGGAGGTATGTACCCTCTATCCCTACACTTTGAAGAGTTTTGATCATGAAAGAATGCTGTACTTTGTCAAATGCTTTTTCAGCATCTATTGAGAGTATCATATGGTTCTTGTTCTTTCTTTTATTAATGTATTGCATCACATTCTTTGATGTGTGGTGTTGAACCAACCTTGCAACCCAGGAATAAATCCCACTTGGTCGTGGTGAATAATCCATTTAATGTACTGTTGGATCCTATTGGCTAGTATTTTGGTTATAATTTTCGTATCTGTGTTCATTAAGGATATTGGTCTGTCATTTTCCTTTTTGATGGGGTCTTTTTCTTGTTCTCAGATCAAGGTCATGCTGTCCTCATAAATGTCCTCATAAAATGAGTTTGGAAATTTTGAAGATATGGTCCATAAGTACAATGGCATCAGAAAGAGTGAATATCCAACTTTTGTATCAACATGGACAGGACTGGAGGAGATTATGCTGAGTGAAGTAAGTCAAGTAGAGAGAGTCAATTATCATATGGTTTCCATTTCTATTATTTGGAACAGTTTCAGGATACTAGGTATTAATTCTTCTTTAAATGTTTGGTAGAATTCCCCTGGAAAGATCTCTGGCCCTGTGCTCTTGTTTGTTGGGAGATTTTAGATGACTGGTTCAGTCTCCTTACTGGTTGTGGGTCTGTTAAGGTTTTCTATTTCTTCATGGTTCAGTTTTGGTAGTTTATATGTCTCAAGGCATGCATCCATTTCTTCCAGATTGTCGAATTTTCTGGCATATAGTTGCTCATAATATGTTCTTATAATTGTTTCTATTTCTTTGGTGTTAGTTGTGATATCTCCTCTTTCATTCACGATTTAATTAATTTGGGTCCTTTCTCTTTTCTTTTGGATAATTCTGGTCAGGGCCTTACAATCTTATTAATTCTTTCAAAAGAACCAGCTCCTAGTTTCTTTGATTTATTTTACTGTTCTTTTGGTTTCTATTTCATTGATTTCTGCTCTGATCTTTATTATTTTTCTTCTCCTGCTGGGTATCTGCTTTATTTGTTATTCTTTCTCCAGCTTCTTTAGGTGTGGGGTTAGGTTGTGTGCTTGAGACCTTTCTTATTTCTTCAGAAAGGTTTGTAATGGTATATACTTTCTTCTCAGGACCTTCTTTGTTGTGTCTAAAGATTTCAAACGGTTGTGTTTTCATTTTTATTTGTTTCCCTGAATTTTTAAAATTCTTCTTTAATTTTCTGGTTGACCCATTCATTTTTTAGTAGGATGCTCTTTAGTCTCCATGTATTTGAGTTCTTTCCAACTTTCCTCTTGTTATTGAGTTCCAGCTTCAGAGCATTGTGGTCTGAAAATATGCAGAAATGATCCCAATATTTTTGTACCAGTTGAGACCTGACTTGTGACCCAGGATGTGATCTATTCTGGAGAATGTTCCATGTTCACTAGAGAAGAATGTTGTATTCTCTTGCTTTGGGATAGAATATTCTGAATATATCTTGATGTCTATCTGGTCCTGTATGTCATTATAACCTTTATTTCCTTGTTGATCTTTTGCTGTCCATTTCAATGTGGGGGGGTGTTAAGGTCTGCTACTATTATTGTGTTATTGTCAATGTGTTTCTTTGATTTTGTTGTTAATTGGTTTATATAATTGGTTTCTCTCATATGAAGGTCGTAGATATTTAAAATTTTTAGATCTTCTTATTGGATAGACGTTTTAAGTATGATATAGTGTCCTTCCTCCGCTCTTATTATAGTCTTTGGCTTAAAATCTCATTGATCTGATATAAGGATTGCCACCCCAACCTTCTTTTGATGTCCATTGGCATGGTAAATTGTTTTCCACCCCCTTGCTTCAAATCTGCAGGAGTCTTTGGTTCTGAAATGAGTTTCTTGTAGACAGTGTATTGGTGGGTCTTAATTTTTTACTCATTCTGATATCCTGTGTCTTTCGATTGGAGCATTTAGCTCATTTACACTCAGGGTAACTATTGAAAAATATGAATTTAGTGCCATTGTATTGCTTGTCAGGTGACTGTTACTGTATATTGTCTCTGTTCCTTTCGTGGTCTACTACTTTTAGGCTCTCCCTTTGGTTAGAGGACCCCTTTTAATGTATTTCCTGTAGGGCTGGTTTAGTGTTAGCAAATTCTTTCAGTTTTTGTTTGTCCTGGAAGCTTTTTATTTGTCCTATTTTCAATGACAGCCTAGCTGGATATAGTACTCTTAACTGCATATTTTTCTCTTTCAGTGTTCTGAATATATTATGCCAGTTCCTTCCGGCCTGACAAGTCTTTGTGGATAGGTCTGCTGCCAATCTAATATTTCTACCATTGTATGTTATGGACTTTGTGTCCTGAGTTGCTTTCAGGATTTTCTATTTGTCACTTTGTCTTGTAAGTTTTACTATTAGATGAGGGGTGAGGACCTATTTTTATTTATTTGTGGGGCTGTTCTCTGTGTCTCCTGGATTTTGATGCTTGTTCCTTTTGACATATTAGGGAAATTCTCTACCATAATCTGCTCCAATATACCTTCTGTCCCCCTCTCTCTTTCTTCTTCTTCTGGGATCCCATTTATTCTAATATTGTTTCATCTCATGGTATCACTTATCTCTCAAATTCTCCCCTCTTGGTCCAGTAGTTGTTTGTCTCTCTTTTTCTCAGCTTCTTTATTCTCCATCACTTGGTCTACTATATTACTAATTCTATCTTCTGCCTCACTTATCATAGCAGTAAGAGCCTCCATTTTTTATTATACTTCATTAACAGCTTTTTAAAAAATTTCAACTTGGTTAGATTTTAGCTATTTTATTACTCCAGAAATGGATTTTATTTCTCCAGAAAGGGATTCTCTGGTATTTTCCATGCCTTTTTTGAGCCCAGCTAGCACCTTGATAATCATCATTCTGAACTCAATTTCTGACATATTACGAATACCCATATTGATTAGGTCCCTAGTTGTCAGTACTGCACCTTTTTCTTTTTTTGTGGTGAGATTTTCCTTCTTGTCATTTTATCCAGATAAGAATATATGAATGAGAGGATAAAATACTAAAAAGGTTGCAAAGACCCCCCCAATATGCACTAACCAAATCAGAAGATACTGAAACTGGGGGGAGAAGAAAGCAGAAAATAATTAAATGTATTATATATAATATAATTATATTATAATAATGTATATGATTTGGGGTGTATTCTAGTCCATTAGAAGAAAGTACCTGGCAAAATTTTAAAGAAAGAAAAACTTACAAATATACAGAAATTAGGGTAAACATGAGAAGGGATGGAATATGACTGGAAAGACTAAAATTAAAAAAAATTCTAAAAAAGGAATTTATAAGATTGTTGGAAAAAGCAAAACAAATAAAAAAGGAGAGAATGTGATCAGGCTGGAGATTAGAACAATGCCATGTTCTAGATTTAGGTTATATTTTGATATATTAGAAGAAATTGATTCCCAAAATTTTAAAGAAAAAAAATCCTATAAGTATAAAAAATGCTAAATACAATGAAGTGATAAAATATGACTATAGCAATGAAAAATTATCTTTTTAAGTTATTGTTGGGGCGCCTGAGTGGCTCAGTGGACTAAAACCTCTGCCTTCGGCTCCGGTCATGAACCCAGGGTCCTAGGATCAAGCCCCACACTGGGCTCTCTGCTCTGCAGGGAGTCTGCTTCCTCCTCTCTCTGCCTGCTTCTCTGCTTACTTGTGATCTGTCAAATAAATAAAATCTTTTTTAAAAAGTTATTGGTAAGATTAAATAGTTAAAAACATTAAAAGAGGAAAGAGGTAAAGCTAAAAAAGTAGAATAAGAAGAAAAACAAATTTTAAAAATTTAACTTTGCAAGGCTAAAGGATCATGGGGGAAAAACATGAATTCTATGCATTGCTTTCCCCTACCTCTGGAGTTCCACAGTTCTCGTTGATCAGTGATCTTGGTCTTGGCTGGATTTTCTTGCTGATCTTCTTGGGGAGGCGACTGTTGCAGTGATTGCTAGATGTCTTTGCCCAAGGCAGAATTGCACCACCCTTCTCAGGGGCCAGGCTAAGTAATCTGCTCAGGTTCACTCTTGGTAGCATTTGTTCTTTGAATGTTTTATGTAGAGCTGTGGAGGATGAGAATGCAAATGGCAGCTTCCCAATCTCAGAGGAGCCAAGAGGTTGGGTCCCCACTCCTCAGTGCACCCTCAGAGAGAAGCAGTCAATCCCTCCCATCTCCCCCGTCTCTGGCCGCACTCCATGCTCATGTGGCCAAGACTGAGTTTTCTATCTCTGGCGTACATTCCTTTTGGAGTCTCCAAACCCAGCAGATTCCTGCCACTCACTTCCACACCACTCCTCCTGGAAGGGATAGGAGGGGGTCTCTCCAGATCTGCCAATTGTGGGGTCCCTGCTTGAAGAGCAGTGGCCTGATTGTGCTTTGGATCATGGTATAAGGTAACTCCAAGCTGAGAGCTCATTCCTCATCTCCACCTCTGTAGCCAGCTTTCCTGTTCTGATATCTGGCAGCTTTGCCACACTCAGACATCCTTTGTCTTTCTGTGACCCTGGGGGTCCTGAGACCACATTGTCTCCACAGGGACTCCACCCTTGGTTAGCCTCTGGAGTGATGTCCTTCAGTGGAGAAGACTTCTAAAATTCTGATTTTGTGCTCTGCTGCTCCACCACTTGTCTGAAGCCAGCCCCTCCCCCTGCAATCTACCTTCCTGTCACTTCAGATTCACTTCTCCATATGTCCTACCTTCCAAAAAGTGGTGGATTTTCTGTTTCTAGAGTTGCTGCTCTTCTTCTATCTTGTGTTGAGTTTGTAGGTTTTCATAATGGTTTGATAACTATCTGACTGAGCTCCTGGGACCTAATTATATTCAGTCAGCTACTTCTCTGCCATCTTGCTTCCTCTCCCAGGGAGAGAGATTTCTTACATATGGATGGAGGAATATTGGAATAATGTCAGACCAGTCCACAGAGACCTGACAAGCAAGAAAGGGCTGGAAAGACATAATCAGGGTACTAAATGAGAAGAACATGTAGTCAAGAACATTTTATCCACAAAGGCTGTCATTCTGAATGAACAGAGAGAAAAAGAGCATCCAGGATGGGCAGAAATGTTAATAATAGGTGACCACCAAGACAACCCTGCAAGGAATATTAAGGGTGATCCCATTGAAGAAGAAAGACCCCAAGAGTAATGTAGACTAGAAATATACAGAGACACTTTATAGAATCAGGGACAGTACAGGCAATATGATGGCATAAATACATCTTTCAGTACCTACTGTCAATGTGAACAGCCTAAACCCTCCCATGAAACAGCACAGGGTTGCAGATTGGATACAAAGACAGGACTCATCCAAATGCTTTCTATAAGAGATTCATTTTGAAGCTAAAGGCACCTCCAGATTGAAAGTGAGGGAATGGAGAACAATTTGTCATGACAACAGACTGCTAAAAGAAAGAAGGGGTAGCAATTCTCATTTTAGACAAATAAGATTTGAAACTAAAGGCTGTAGTAAGTATGGAGGGACACTATATGATATTTAAAGAGTCTAACCAACATGAAAATCTAACAATTATAAATGTTTATATGCCCAAAATTGGAGCCACCAATTACATAAGCCAGCTGTTAAAAATAGTAGTTATATTGATATTAATCCATTAATAGGAGAGGACCTTAACACTACACTCCTCACAATGGACAGATTATCTAAGAAGACTAATAAAGAAACAAGAGTTTTTAATGACACATTGGACCATATGGACCTCATAGATATATGTAGATCATTCCACCCTAAAACAACAGAATACTCATTCTTCTCGAGTATGCACAGAACTCTCTCCAGAATAGATCACATACTGGGTCACAAATCAAGTCTCAACCCATACCAAAAGATTGAGATTATTCCCTGCATATTATCAGACAACAATGCTTTGAAATCGTAACTTAATCACAAGAAGTATTTGGAAAGAATTGAAACACTTGGTCTTTAAGGAACATCCTGATAAAGAAAGAGTGGTTCAACCAGGAAATTAAAGAAGAACTTAAGCAATTCATGGAAACTAATGAAAATGCAAATATGTTAGTCCACAGCCTATGAGATACTAGAAAGTGAGTTTGAAGGGGGAAATACATATCCATCAAAGCCTCTCTCAAAAAAGTAGAAAAATCACAAATACACAAGTTAAAATTACACATATAGGAGATTCAGAAAGG
The DNA here is from genome assembly GCF_964662115.1 of Mustela nivalis. NCBI lineage: Eukaryota > Metazoa > Chordata > Mammalia > Carnivora > Mustelidae > Mustela > Mustela nivalis. The sequence continues at coordinate 75,410,589 of NC_139040.1, forward strand.
AATTGTAAGGAAAATGTTGAAAAAGTAAAACAAAGATGAGAGCCCATGTTGCCTGATTCCCAGCTTTAGTAAAAAGCTGAGATCACCAAAACAGCATGCTACTGGCACAAGAAGGGACACAGACCAATGGAACAGAATAGAGAGCCCAGATATGGACCCTTACCTCTATGGTCAAATAATCTTCAACAAGGCAGGAAAAAATATTCACTGGAAAAAAGACAGTCTCTTCAATAAATGATTCTGGGAAAATTGTACAGCTATGTACAGAAGGAAACTTGACCATTCTCTTTCACTGTACAGAAAGATAAACTCGAAATGGATGAAAGACCTCAACGTGAGATAGGGATCCATCAAAATCCTAAAGGAGAACATAGGCAGTAACACCTTTGACATTGGACACAGTAACTTCTTTCAAGACATGTCTCCAAAGGCAAGGGAAAAAAAAGTTAAAATGAACTTTTTAGACCTCATAAAGATCAAAAGCTTCTACACAGCAAAGGAAACCATCCACAAAACAAAGAGGCAACCCACGGAATGGAGAAGATATTTGCAAATGACACTCACAATGAAATTCACAAATGAAATTCGCAAATACACTACTGAAAAAGGGTTGCTATTCAAGATCTGTAAAGAACTACTCAAACTGAACACCCACCAAAAATGATAATCAAGTCAAAGTATTAAAAAAAAAAAAGGTCAGAAGGCATGAACAGACACTTTTCAAAAGACATGCAAATGGCTAACAGACATATGAAAACATATTCATCCTCATTAGCCATCAGGAAAATTCAGATCAAAACCACGTTGAGATACCAACTTATACCAGTTAGAATAGCAAAATACAGCAAGCCAAAAAACAAATGTTGAAGAGGATGTGGGGAAAGAACCTTCTTACACTTTTGGTGGGTGGGAATGCAAGTTGGTGCAGCCACTTTGGAAACCAGTGTGGGAATGCCTTAAAAAAAATTAAAGATAGAGCTACCTTATGACCTGGAAAATTTACTACTGGGTATTTACCCCAAAGATACAGATGTAGTGAAAAGAAGGGCCATATGTACCCCACTGCCCATAGCAGCAATATCCATGATAGCCAAACTGTGAAAAGAGCTTAGATGCCCTTCAACAGATGAATGAATAAAGATGTGTTATTAAGGAGGGCATGCATTTCATGGTGCACTGGGTGTGGTGTATAAATAATGAGTCTTGGAATATTGAAAAAAATAAGTAAAATTAAAAAAAAAGATGCCTATATATACAATGGAATATTACTCAGCCCTCAGAAAGGATGAATACCCAACTTTTGCATTGGCATGGATGGGACTGGAGGAGATTATGCTTAGTGAAATAAGTCAATCTGAGAATGTCCATTATCACATGGTTTCACTTACTTGGGAACGTAAGGAGTAACATGGAGGACATTAGGAAAAGGAAGGGAAAATTGAAGAGGGCAGAAGTTGGAGGGGATGAAGAACCATGAGAGAATGTGGACTCCAAGGAACAAATTAAGGGTTTTATAGGAGAGGAGGTTGGGGAGATGGGTGAGCCTGGTAGTGGGTATTAAGGAGGGCACACATTGCATGGAGCACGGGGAGCTATATGTAAACAATGATTCCTGGAACACTACATCAAAAACTAATGATGTAATTATTGATTATTAACTTAACACAATAAAAAAAATTAAACAAAATAAATTAAAGAAGATACAAAGAAATGGAAAAATATTACTTGCTAATGGACTGGAACAAGAAATAAAGCTAAAATGTCCATACTACCTAAAGCACTCTACAAATTAAGTGCAATCTCAATCAAAATAACACCAGTATTTTTCATAGAGGTAGAACAAATAATTGTGAAATTTGTATGGAACCAGAAAAGGCCCCACATAGCCAAAGTAATGTTGATAAAGAAAAACGAAGCTGGAGGCATTGCTCTTTGAGATATCAAGATGTATCACAGAGCTGTAATCATTAAGAATGGCACAAAAACAAACACATGGAGCAATGTAACAGAATAGAGAACCAAGAAATGGACCCTCAACTCTGGTCAAATGATCTTTCAAAAAAAAAAAAAAAGGAATGAATATTCAGTGTGCGGAAAAAGGTCTCCTTTGAAAATGATGCTGTGTAAACTGCAGAGACACATGTGGAAGAATTATATAGACCACTTTCTTACACCATACAAAAAAATACATTCAATGGCTAAAATAAACAAGTCAGGAAATGACAGATGCTGGCGAGGATGCGGAGAAAGGGGAACCCTCCTACACTGTTGGTGGGAATGCAAGCTGGTGCAGCCACTCTGGAAAACAGCATGGAGGTTCCTCAAAATGTTGAAAATAGAACTGCCCTATGACCCAGCAATTGCACTATTGGGTATTTACCCTAAAGATACAAACGTAGTGATCCAAAGGGGCACGTGCACCCGAATGTTTATAGCAGCAATGTCCACAATAGCCAAACTATGGAAAGAACCTAGATGTCCATCAACAGATGAATGGATCAACAAGATGTGGTATATATACACAATGGCATACTATGCAGCCATCAAAAGAAATGAAATCTTGCCATTTGCGACAACATGGATGGAACTAGAGCGTATCATGCTTAGCGAAATAAGTCAAGCAGCGAAAGACAACTATCATATGATCTCCCTGATATAAGGAAGTGGTGATGCGACATGGGGGCTTAAGTGGGTAGGAGAAGAATAAAAGAAACAAGATGGGATTGGGAGGGAGACAAACCATAAGTGACTCTTAATCTCACAAAACAAACTGAGGGTTGCTGGGGGGAGGGGGTTTGGGAGAAGGGGGTGGGATTATGGACATTGGGGAGGGTATGTGCTTTGGTGAGTGCTGTGAAGTGTGTAAACCTGGTGATTCACAGACCTGTACCCCTGGGGATAAAAATATATGTTTATAAAAAATAAAAAATTAAAAAAAAAATACATTCAAAATGGATAAAAGACCTAAATGTGAGACAGGAGTCCATAAAAATTCTCAAGAAGAATACAGGCAGCAACCTCTTTGACCTTAGCCACAGCAACATTAGTCAGACATGTCTTCAGAGGCATGGGGAAGAAAAGCAAGAATGAGCAACTGGGACTTCATCAAGGTAAAATTCTTTTGATGAGCTGTATGTCTACATAAAGGACCTGAGCACCAAAGGGGACTAAGGGGCACAGAGACAAAGATTAGCTCTTCTGCCACTCAAGACGGAGTTCTCTGGGGGTGAAGTTCTGTTCATGGTTTGGTGGACTTATGTTGGGTTTGACTCACATGAGACATTTGTGTTTTTGTAGGGGAAAATATTCTGATTTTTTGAATTTTCCTTACTAAGTACTTACTTTATTTTTTAAAGTAAAAGGATAAAAATCATTTGCACAGCGAAATAAATAATAATCAAAACTAATACATAACCTTTGTCATGGGAGAATATATTTGCAAATCTTATCTGATAAATGACTATTATACATAATCTATAAAGAATGTTCTATGAGGCCAGCATTACCCTGATGCCAAAATCAGACAAAGACCCCATTATAAAGGAACACTAAGAACCAATATCCCTAATGAATATGGATGCCAAAATACTCAAAAAGATCCTAGCCAATAGGATCCAACAGTATATTAAAAGGATTAATCACTGCCAACAGGTGAGATTTATTCTTGGTGAAGAAAAGGTGGTTCTATATTCACAGATGAAACAATGTAATAGATCACATTAATAAAAGAAGACAAGAATCATATTATCCTCTGAATTGATGCAGAGAAAGCATTTGACAAATGCTTTCCTGGGATAGAGGGAACATACTTCAATATCATAAAAGCCATCTACAAAAGGCACACAGTTAATATCATTCTCAGTGAGGAAAAGATGAGAGCTTCTCACTTAAGGTCAGGAACATGACAGGAGTACCCACTCTCAGCACTATTGTTCAACATAGAACTAGAAGTCCTAGCCTTTGCAATCAGACAACAAAAATAAATAAAATGCATTCAAATTGGCAAAGAATAAGGCAAACTCTCTTTTCACAGAGGACATGATACTTTATGTGGAAACCCCAAAAACTCCATCAAAATTTCTAGAATTCATACAACATTTCAGCAACATGGCAGGATACAAAATCAATGCACAGAAGTCAGTTGCATTTCTACACACCAACAATGTGACTGAAAAAAGAGAAATTAAAAAATCAAACCCATTCACATTTGCCCCCAAACCCTTAGATACCTAGGAATACACCTAACCAAAGTGGTAAAAGGTCTGTACTCTAGAAACTACAGATCATTTATGATAAAAATTGAGGAAGAAATAAAGTGATGGAAAAACATTTCAAGCTCATGGCTTGGAAGAACAAACATGAGTGAAATCATATGTTATTTGTCTTTATCTGACAGATTATTTCATTTAGTATAATAATATCTACCTCCATCCATGTTGTTCCAAATGGCAAGATTTCATTGTTTCTTATACATATATAGCACCTCTTTCTCTAATAATCTGTCTTCAGTTTTGGATTCTTTTCATAAGTTAGCTATTGTTGGCAATACTACTGTAAACATTGGCGCACTTCCTTCTTATGACAGCTTTTGCTACATCACAGTTTAGGACTGTAGTCTTTTCATTTATGTTTCCATGTATTTTTTAATCTCTTTTTTAAATTTCATGATTAACTAATTTACCCTACTAGAATGTTCTTTAACCTCCATGTATTTGAGATCTTCCCAAATATTTTCTTGTAGTTGACTTCAAGTTTCATAACATTATTATAAAAATATGCATGTTATGACCCCAATCTTTTTGTACTTTTTATATATTTATTAAGTTATGTTAGTCACCCGTACGGTACCTCATTAGTTTTTGATGTAGTGTTCCATTATTCATTGTTTGCATATAACACCCAGTTCTCCATGCAAAACACACCCTCCTTAATGGCCATCACCAGGCACTTTTTGTACTTTTTGAGGGCTGATTTGTGACAAGTGTGTGATCTATTCTGGGGAATATGCCATGTGAACTCAAAAGAATGTGTATTCTGATCCTTTAGAGTGGAATGTTTTGAATATATCTATTAGGTCCATCCAATACAGTGTGCCACTCAAAGCCATTGTTTCTTTGTTGATTTTCGGTTTAGGTATTCTGCCCATTGTGTGACTGGGGTATTAGAGTCCCCTACTACTATTGTATTATCATCAATAAGTTTCAATATGTTGTATTGCTGATTTATATATTTGGGGTCTACCAAGTTGAGGATATAAATATTTACAAATGTTAGACTTCCTGTTAGATAGCCTCCCTGCCCATTATGGTCTCGTACCCTTCTTCATCTCTTGGTAGTCTTTGGTTTAAAATTTAGCTGTCTGATGTAAGTATTGTTACTTCAGTGTTCTTTTTGAAATACCCTTGCATGATAAATGGTTCTCCATCACCTTACTTTCAATCAGCCAGTGCCTTTAGGTATAAAATGAGACTACTGTAGACAGCATATACATGGACCTTTTAAAAAATCCTTTCTGACAACCTATTTCTTTTGATTGGAGCATTTACTCCATTTACATTAAGAATAATTATTGATATTGGGGCGCCTGGGTGGCTCAGTGGGTTAAAGCCTCTGCCTTCGGCTCAGGTCATGATCCCAGGGTCCTGGGATTGAGCCCCGCATCGGGCTCTCTGCTCGGCAGGGAGCCTGCTTCCTCCTCTCTCTCTGCCTGCCTCTCTGCCTCCTTGTGATTTTTGTCTGTCAAATAAACAAATAAGTCTTTAAAAAAAAGAATAATTATTGATATTAATATATTAATAATTATTGATATTAATATATTAATATATTAATATATTCATTTCATTACTTTTATTGGCAGTGTTTATGGAGTTTTTCTCTGTTCCTTTATTTATTATTTTTAAAATTTATTTTCCATGTTCCAGAATTCATTGTTTATACACCACACCCAGTTCTCCATGAAATACATGCCCTCCATAATTCCCACCACCAGGCTTACCCAATCTCCCACCCCGACCCCTCCAAAACCCTCAGATTGTTTTTCAGAGTCCACAGTGTCCCATGGTTTGTCTCCCTCTTCAATTTAACCCCAATTCCCTTATCCTCTCCATCTGCCTATGTCTTCCGTGTTATTCCTTATGCTCCACAAATAAGCAAAACCATACGATAATTGACTCTCTCTGCTTGACTTATTTCATTCTGCATAATCTCTTCCAGTCCTGTCCATATTGATACAAAAGTTGGGTATTCATCCTTTCCGATGGAGGCATAATACTCTATAGTGTATATGGACCACATCTTCCTTATCCATTCATCAGTTGAAGGGCATCTTGGTTGTTTCCACAGTTTGGCGACTGTGGCCATTGTGCCCCAGCTATAAACACTGGGGTACAGATAGCCCTTATTTTCACTACCTCTGTACCTTTGGAGTAAATACCCAGTAGTGCAATTGCAGGGTTGTAGAGTAGCTCTATTTTTAATTTCTTAAGGACTCTTCACACTGTTTTCCAAAGTGGTTGCACCAACTTGCATTCCCACCAACAGTAGAAGAGAGTTCCCCTTTCTCCACTTCCTCTCCAACACATGTCTTTTCCTGTCTTGTTAATATTGGCCATTCTAAGTGGTGTAAGGTGGTATCTCAATGTGGTTTTGATTTTAATCTCTCTGATGGCTAAATGATGATGAACATTTTTTTCAGGTGTCTGATAGCCATTTGTATGTCTTTATTGGAGAAGTGTCTGTTCATGTCTTCTGCCCATTTTTGACATAATAATTTGTTTTCTGTGTGTGGAGTTTGAGGACTTCATTATAGATCTTGAATATCAGCCCTTTGTCTTTACTGTCAATTACAAATATTCTCGTGTTCTTTATGGTGTAAAGATAGCTGATGTATTCTGGATTTTTCAATTTTTAGAGGGAGGCTTGGATGGCTATGTATTTCCCCCTTAGGACTGCCTTTGCTGTATCTCATAGGATTTTGACCAAAATATCTTCATTCTCATTGGTTTCCATGAATTGTTTCAGTTTTTCTTTGATTTCCTGGTTGATGCAAGCATTCTTAAGCAAGGTGGTCTTGAGGTTCCAGGTGTTTGAATTCTTTCCAAACTTTTCCTTGTGGTTGAGCTCCAGTTTCAAAGCACTGTGATCTGAGAATATGCAGGGAATAATCTCAATCTTTTGGGATCAGTTGAGTCTTGATTTGTGACGTAGTATGTGATCTATTCTGGACAAGTTTCCATGTGCACTCGAGAAGAATGAATATTCTGTTTTTTAGGGTGGAAGGTTCCTTATATATCTATGAGTTCAATCTGGTCCAATGTGTCATTCAATACTCTTGTGTCTTTATTGATTTTCTGCTTGCATGATCTGTCTATTACTGATAGTGGCCTGTTAAGATCCCCTATGATTAATGTATTCATATCAATATGACTCTTCATCTTGACTAACAGTTGTCTTATGTAGTTGGCTGCTCCCATATTTGGGGACAAAATATTTACAACTGTTAGATCTTCTTGATGGATAGACCTTTTAAGAATGATGCAGTGTCCTTCTGTATCTCTGACTACAGTCTCTAGTTTAAAATCTAATTTATCTGATATGAGAATCACTATCCCAGCCTTCTTTTGAGGCCCATTGTCATGAAAGATGATTCTCCATTCCTATATTTTCAGTCTGGATGTATCTTTAGGCTTAAAATGGGTTTCTTGTAGACAACATATGGATGAGTCCTGTCGTTTTATCCAATCGGCAGCCCTGTGCCATTTTATGGGAGCATTTTGACCATTCACTTTGAGTGATTATTGAGAGATATGTTTTTATTGACATCGTGTTTCCTGTGAAATCATTGTTTCTATAGATTGTCTCCATAAATTTATGTTCATTGACACTCTTTTGTTCTTTCCTCTTTTATAGAACCCCCTTTGATACTTATTTCTTGTACTGTCATCTTGGTGTACACATACTCTTTTAAACCTTGTGTTCGTGGAAGCTCTGTATCTCTCCATCCATTTTGAATGTCAGTCTTGCTGGATAAAGTATTCTTGGCTGAATGATTTCATTTAGTGCTCTGAATACATCTTTAAAGCCTTTTCTGGCTTGCCAGGTTTCTCTGGACAGATCTGACATTATTCTGATGGGCCTTCCTCTGTACGTAAGTAATATCTTCTCCCCAGTTGCTTTCAAGAGCACCTGTCTAAAATTATGATTCATCTGTTTCACAGTCAGCTATCTTGATGTCTTTCTAGATTCTATGATCTTGGGGGGAGACCTTTCTGCCTCTAGGAAGAAACACTGGTTCCATTCCCTAGATTGGGAAAATTTTTATGGAGAATGTGTTGAACTATATCCTCTAGTCTTCTTTTTATTTTCCCTCCCCCTCAGGGGGTCCAATAATTCTGAGGTTGGAATGGTTCATGGCATCATTTATATCCCTAATTCTGTTTTCATGGCTGCTAAGCTGTTTGTTCCAGGCCTCCTCCTGATCTTTTTTCTCTATCAGTTCATCCTCTAGATCACTAATTCTATCATCTGTCTCAGTTACCCTAGCTACTAGAGAATTTAGATTAGATTGGAAGTCATTGATAGCCTTGTTAACATCTTCCCTGATGGCTTTCACTTCTTCCCTAATTGATTCCATGTTGTCATTAATGGATTTCTCCAACCTAGTCAATGCCTGGTTAATTGTTAGCCTGAATTCCCTTTCTAACATACTGATTATGTCCATATCCTATAGCTCTGATGGAGAGGGCACAGTCTCTGAGTTTTTCCTCTGTTAAGCTTTCCTCCTCCTAGTCTTTTTGGTGAGAGATGACTGATGGGATGTATAGCTGAATGTATCAACCGTGATCCAGGCAAGGTATACCCTTCCTTGAATGTTTCTGAGCAATTGAGAGTCACCACCAAAATGAGATAAAAGAGAGAGAGAAAGAGAGAGAGAGAGAAATAGATGGGGAAAAAAAGAAAAAAGAAAGAGAAGACCCAGACTAAATGGGCCCCAAAGGTATGATTTAAAAAAAAAAAAAGTATACAAAAAAAAAAAAGAGAGAGAAAGAAACATTCAAACAGACCGACAAAAGTAAATGACAAGAAATAAAAAAAGAACCCAGCCAAAATGCACCCCAAGTATAAGATATATATACTACCAGAACAAAAATTAATACACAGAAACACTGACAGAAGAAAAAGATGGGAGGGTGGTTATAAGTTCTCAGTGTGGGCAAAGAAGTTTATTTTGATTCTTCCTGGGTGTATCTTGATTTCTTTGTTAAACAACTCAACTTTCCAGAGATAAAGGGGTGATTAAAACTGGTTTATATATAGGGGTAGTATTTATTGGTGAAAGAGGATTAACTTGAAGCTTATCTCCATATGAATATTTAAAAAATAAAAAAGCAAAAAAATAAAAAAAATTAAAAAGAAACACAGGTATATGTATCCAAAAAATTCAAGTTAAAAGGTTATTATGGAATTTGTTGTACTGAACCTCTCATTGTGATAGTAAATAGGTCATAAAATTATAAAAAAATTAAGAACAGTGGGAACAAATTAAAAATAAAAGTTGTATCTATGAAGTATACAGGTTTTAGGGCAATACTGGCAGCTTAATATCTTCTTTTCTCCTGATATTGGGGTTTTATAGTTTTATGGGGTCCCTGTGGTGGTTGTCCTCTTGTTTTTGTTTTGTTTTGTTTTGTTTTGGCTGGCTTTCTGAGGGAGGGGCCTGCCACGTGGTTTTTCAAGCAGTCTTCCTAGAGTTGAGTCCTCCTGCCCGCTATGAAGGGGCTGGGCTCTGAGGAAACTGGTTTTTCAGGCTTTTATTCTCTGGAGTTTTTTTTTTTTTTTTTTTTTTTTTCCCTTGGCAGCTTTTGGTGGTTCTTCAGAGGTTTAGAGGAAAGCAATCTGCATCCAGTCTCCATCTGGGAGAGAAGCCTTACTCTATTCCCCTCTGGGTGGTCCAGAGCACACATACTCTCCTTTGCCACCTCCCACCCATAAATCACATCCCCAGCCACGGTCTCAGGGGTCGCAGGAGCTCCCGCTTGTACCCCAGTGCTACTAAAGCAATGAGCAGTATTAGTCCAGAGAGCTGGCTTCCAGTGACTGTCTTTGCCATGGCTGTCTGGGCCAGTCCAGACCACCGGAGAGATCCCATCCAGAGATAGCGTGCTGAGATTTTCCTGTCCCCTGGGGCTGGGACTGTTCAGACTTTCCCAGTCCTAGTGAGCACTAGCTAGTGCCTGCAAGGACCTCTCTCAGGGGAGGGTGAGAAGAGCAACCCATACCCAGGTCATGCAGCATCCATAGTACAAAAGGCTATGGTTTTAGAGAATGCTGGCTGGTGTTCACACTAGACTCTCTCATGCACGCCGCCACACAGATGCTCTCATGCTTGCACAGGCAGCTCAGTGACCAAGGCCTGGATGCTTCACTGCACTCTCTCTGGCAGGGCATTGGCGGTGGCTGTCCTGGGTCTGTGGGCTTAATCTCATGCCCCTAACTGCCCAATTCCACCAGTTTCCCCTTAAGATATTTTGCTCTTTTTGAGTGCTTTAAGCCAGACTTCAAGTTAATGCTGGTACCCAATCACAGGGCACTCTAGTATTGGGGTATTACTTTCCAATGGGTCACTTCTGGTAGCTCCATTTCACTTTTGTTTATCTTCCAATATCAGTCCAATGTTCCCACTCCTCTTTATCTGTCCACTGGTGTCTTCTGCCCCTGTAGAGATCCAGAATTTTATAATCCTACATCTCAGGCTGATTTCATGTGTGTTCAGAGTGATCTGGTAGATAATCAGCTCATTTTAAGAGACCAGTTGAAACAGCTTCTCCTAATTCTCAGCCATCTTGCCCCCTTCCTCTCTATTCCCTCCTAGGCTTTGTTGTTTTTTTGTTTTTCCTTTTCTCTCAAAGGGTCCCCTTTAATATTTCTGGTAAAGATTGTTTAATGGTCATGAACTCATTTTGGTTTTGTTTGTCTGGAAAACTCTTTACCTCTCCTCTTCTAAATGATAGTCTTGCTGTATAGAGTCTTCTTAGCTCCAGATTTCGTTTCCCATTCAGGACATTGAATATACCATACTTCTCCTTTCTGACTTGCCAAGATTCTGTGGGGGAGGTATGCTGCTAAAGTCATTGGTCTTCTCTTGTAAGTTAAAGACATTTTTTCCTTTGCTGATATTAAGATTATTTCTGTATCACTATATTTTGCAAATTTAATTACAGTATATATTGGTGTTGGCTTGCTTTTGTTGATTTTGGTAGGACTTCTCTGTGCCTCCTGGTTTTGGATGTCTGTTTCCTTTCACAGATTATGGACGTTTTCAGCAATAATTTTGTCAAATAAAGCCTCTGCCATCCCTTCTCTGTCTTCTTCTTTTTGGACTCCTATGATATGTAAGTTATTATAATTCAGGGAATCACTGAGTTCCCTAAACTTGTGTGATTCAACATTTTTCATATCTTTTCTGTTCAGCTCCATTACCGTTAATAATCCTATCTTATTTTTTTCTTTTTCTTTTATTAGTTTCAGAAGTAGAACTTAGTGACTCATTAGCTGCATATAACACTTAGTGATCATTAGACCAAGTGCCTACTTTAACATCCATTAACAAATTATCCCTTCCGACACCCACCATCCCTCCAGCAACCCCCAGTTTATTTTCTAGAGTTCAGAATCTCTTATCGTTTACCTCCCTCTCAATTTTCATCTTATTTTGCCCTGCCTTGGCTTCCCCTATATCCATATGTTTTGTTTCATATATTCTTTTTTTTTTTTTTTACCCAAATGATGTGTTTTTTTTGTTTTGTTTTGTTTTTAATTTTTTATTTTTCATAAACATATATTTTATATTCTTATATAAATGAAATAATATCTTATTTGTCTTTCTCTAACTGATTTATTTCGCTTAGCATGATACCTTCTAGTTCCATCCATGTTGGTGTAGATGGCAAGGTTTCATTCATTTTGAGATATATATATATATACATATGTATGTATATATATATGTACATATATATGTATTTGTATACATATACATGTATATAAAGAAGGAGTGATATATATATGTGTACATATATATGTATTTATATATATGTGTATGTATACAAATACATAAACATATACATGTATATGTATACAAATACATATATATGTACATATATATATATCACTCCCTCTTTATATATACCCACCACTTATCCTTTTTCCATTAATCTGTCTATGGACATCTGGGATCCTTCCATATTTTGGTTATTTGGGATATTAGTTCCATCCATGTTGGTGTAGATGGCAAGGTTTCATTCATTTTGAGATATATATATATATATATATATATATACACACATATATGGATATATATGTACATATATATGTATTTGTATATATATATATGATATATATGTCCATATATATGTATGATATATATGGACATATATATGTATGCATACAAATACACACACACACACACACACACACATATATATATATATATATATATATATATATATATATATATATTTATCATTCCCTCTTTATATATACCCACCACTTTATCCTTTATCCATTAATCTGTCTATGGACATCTGGGATCTTTCCGTATTTCGGTTATTTGGGATATTAGGATACTGATGCTATAAACATTGGGGTACATGTGCTGCTCTGAATCACTATGTTTGTATTCTTTGGATTAATACCTAGTGGTGCAATTGCTGGGTCATAGGTTAGCTCTATTTTTTTTTAAATTTTTGAGGACTATTCATACTGTTTTCCAGAGTGGCTGTACCAGTTTACATTATTACCAACAGTGTAAGAGGTTACCTGTATGTCCACATCCTCTCCAAAATCTATTGTTTCCACAGTTGCTAAATTTAGCCATTCTGACCAGTATTAGGTGGTATCTCATGGTAGGTTTTGCTTTGTTTTCACATTTTATTAATGCAAATAATGATGATGTGCACATATATTGAAAGTATTTTACATTTTTGAAAGAACATATAATGTATTGCTGGTTTCAGAGGTATAGGTATGTGACTCATCAGTCTTAAATAAGATCCAGTGCTCATTCCATCACATGCCACCCTTAATGCTCACCACCCAGTTACTGTATCATTCCATTCCACTCCCCTCCAGCAACCTGCAGCTTGTTTCATACAATTAAGAGTTCCTTATGGTTTCTCTCCCTCTCTGGTTTTGTCTTGTTTTATTTATTCCTCTCTTCCCCTTTAATCCTCTGTTTTGTTTCTTAAATTTCACATATTAGTGACATCATACAATAATTTTTTTCTCTGACTTACTTCACTAAGCATACACTCTAGTTCCTTCCACGTCATTGCAAATGTAAGATTTCATTTTTTATGGCTGCAGAATATTCCACACACACACCATATCTTCTATATCCTTTTCATAGTTTGGCTATTTTCACATTGCTGCTATAAATATCAAGGTACAGGTGCCCCTTTGAATCACTACATTTGTATCCTTGGGATAAATGACCATTAATGCCATTACTGGGTCAAAGGGTATCTCTATTTTCAACTTTCTGAGGAACAGCTACCCTATTTTCCAAAGTGGCTGTACCAGCTGGCATTCCCACAGTAGTGTAGGAGAGTTCTCCTTTATCTGTATCTTCATCAACATGTATTGTTTCCTAACTTGTTAATTTTAGCATTTCTGACTACGTGAGGTGGCATCTTATCATGGTTTTAATTAATATTTCCCTAATGGTGATTGATATGGAACATTTTTTCATGTGTCTGATGGCCATTTGAATATCTTCTTTGGGGAAAAGTCTGTTCATGTCATATACCCATTTCTTTATTGGAATATTTGTTCTCTGGGTTTTGAGTTTAATGAGTTCTATTTAGAGACAAGCCATTTATCTGATGAGACATTTGCAAATATCTTCACCCATTCTGTCACTTGTCTTTTGGTTTTGTCAACTGTTCCTTATCTGTACAAAGGCATTTTATCTTGATGATGTCCTACTAGTTCATTTTGGTCTTTGTTTCCCTTGCCATTGAAGACATGCCTAGCAAGAAGTTACTACAGCCAAAGTAGAAGTTACTGCCTGTGTACTCTTTTAGGATTTTGATGGATTTCCTTCTATCTCACATTTAAGTCTTTCATAAGTTTTGAGTCTATATTTTTGTGTGGTGTAACAAAGTTGTCCAGTTTCATTCTTCTGTATTTGGCTGTTCAATTTTCCCAATACCATTTGTTGAAGAGACTTTTTTTTAGATTTTATTTATTTATTTGACAGAAAGAGATCACAAGTAGGCAGAGAGGCAGGCAGAGAGAGAGAGAGGGAGGAAGCAGGCTCCCCGCTGAGCAGAAAGCCCAATGTGGGTCTCTATCCCAGGACCCTGGGACCATGACCTGAGCCGAATGCAGGGGCTTTAAACCACTGAGCCACCCAGGTGCCCCGAAGAGACTTTTTTCCCATTGGATATTCTTTCCTGCTTTGTTGAAGATTAGTTGACCATAGAGTTCATGGTCCATTTCTGGGTTCTCAATTATGTTTCATTGATCTATGCATCTCTTTATAGCTTTGTAATAGAGCTTGAAGTCAAGAATTGTGATACCACCAATTTTGGATTCCTTTATCAAGATTCTCTTGGCTACTCGGGGTGTTTTTGGTTCCATACAAAGTTCCAGCTCTGTGAAAAAAGTTAATGGCATTTTGAGAGTGATTGCATTAAATGTGTAAATTGCTCTAGGTAGCAGAGACATTATAACAATATTTTTTCTCCATCCATGAGCACGGAAAGTTTTTCCATCTCTTTGTGCTTCCTCAATTTCTTTCATAAGTGTTATATACTTTTCTGAATACAGATTCTTTGCCTCTTTGGTTAGGTTTTATCCTAGATGTCTTATGGTTTTAGGTGCAATTGTAAATGGGACAATACCTTTATTTATTTATTTTTTCTTTCTTCTGTGTTAATGCATAGAAATACAACTGACTTCCGTGCATTGATTTTATATCCTGCCACATTGCTGAATCGCTGTATGAGTTCTAGTAATTTGGAAGTGGAGTCTTTTGGAATTTCCATACAAACTATCGTGTCATCTGCAAAGAGCAAGACTTTGACTTCTTTGCCAATCTGTATGCATTTTACTTTTTTAAATATTTTAAAAGATTTTATTTATTTGACAGACAGAGATCACAAGTAGGCAGAGAGGCAGACAGAGATAGAGGGGGAAGCAAGCTCCCCTCCCCGCTGAGCAGAGAGCCTGATGAGGGGCTTGATCCCAGGACCCTGAGATCATGACCTGAGTTGAAGGCAGAGGCTCAACCCACTGAGCCACCCAGGCGCCCCTGTGTGCCTTTTATTTCTTTTTGTTGTGTGATTGAAGAGGCTAGGACTTCCAGTACTATGTTGAACAATAGCGCTGAGAGTGGGCATCCCTGTCATGTTCCTGAACTTAAGGAAAAAACTCTGTTTTTCCTCATTGAGAATGATATTCACTGTGGTCTTTTCATAGATGGCTTTTATAATTTTAAGGTATATTTCCTGAATCCCTACACTATGAAAAGTTTTATTTAAGAAAGGATGTTGTACTTGATCAAATGCTTTTTCTTAATCTATTGATAGGATCATATGTTTCTTTTTCTTTGTTTTATTTATGTAGATGATTTGCAGATGTTGAATCAGGCTTGCAGCCCAGAAGTAAATCCACTTTGTCGTGCTGAATAATCCTTTTAACGTAGTGTTGGATCCTATTGGCAAGTATCTTAGTGGTATTTTTTGCAACCACGTTCATCAGGTATATTGGTCTGTAATTCTCCTTTGGAATGGGGTCTTTGTCTGGTTTGAGGAGCAAGGTAATGCTGGCTTTATAGGAAAAAATAAGTTTTCGTTCCATTTCTGTTTTTTGAAATAGTTTCAGAAAAATATGTATTAATTAATCTTTAAATGTTTGGTAGAATTTCCCTGGGAAGACATCCGGACCTGAGCTCTTGTTTTTTGGGAGATTTTTGATTACCGTTTTAGTTTCTATGCTGGTTATGGATCTGCTCAGGTTTCCTCATTTTTCCTAGTTCAGTTTTGGTAGTTTATACATGTCTAGGAATGTATCCATTTCATCCAGAGTGTCTGACTTGTTGGCATATAGTTGCCCATAATATATTCTTATAATTGTTTGTATCTCTTTGGTGTTGATTGTGGTCTCTCCCCCTTAGTTCATGATTTTATTTATTCAGTTCCTTGCTCTTTTCTTTTTGATAAGGCTGCCCATGGATTTATCAATCCTGTTAATTCTTTCAGAGAGCCTGCTCCTAGTTTCCTTGATCTGTTCTACTCTTCTTTTGGTTTGTATTTCATTAATTTCTGCTCTAATCTTAGTTCTTTTCGCTGGTTGAGTACAGGCTTTATTTGATCTTCTTTCTCCAGATCCTTTAGGTCAAAGGTTAGCTTGTGTATTTGAGACATTTCTTGTTCCTTTTTTTTTTTCAAGATTTTATTTATTTATTTTCCAGAAAGAGAGAGAGAGAAAGCACACAATCAGGAAGAGAGGCAGGCAGAGGTGGAGAGAGAGGCAGGCTCCCTGTTGAGCAAGGAGCCCGATGTGGGACTCGATCCCAGGACTCCGGGATCATGACTTGAGCCAAAGGCAGCGGCTTAACCCACTGAGCCACCAGGCGTCCCCATTTCTTGTTTCTTGAGAAAAACTTGTATTGTTATATACTTCCCACCTAAGACAGCTTTTCTCCATCCCAAAGATTTTTGAAAAGTTGTGTTTCATTTTCATTTGTTTCCATGATTTTTTAAAAATTGTTCTTTAATATCCTGGCTGACCCATTTATTCTCTAGTAGAATGCTCTTTAACTTCCATGTATTTGAGTTCTTTAAAAATTTCCTGTTCTGATTGAATTCCAGTTTCTAAGTGTCGTGGTCCAAAAATATGCATAGAACTATCCCAATATTTTGTGTGTTGAGACCTAATTCATGAAACAGTATGTGATCTTTTCTGAAAAATGTTACAAGTGCACCAGGGAGGAATGTGTATTCTGTTGCTTTAGGATGGGATGTTCTGAATATATCTGTGAAGTCCATCTGGTCCAGTGTGTTATTCAAATTCCTTATTTCCTTCTTGATCTTCCCTTTAGATGATTTTTTCACTGTATTGAGGGAAGTGATAAAGTCCCTGTATGATTGTATTGTTATCAATGTGTTTCTTTAATTTTGTCATTAATTGACTTATGTAATTGGCTGTTACCCTGTTAGAAGCATAAATATTTACAACTCTTAGATTTTCCTGTTACATATATGCTTTAATTATGATATAATGACCTTTTATACCTCTTACTATAGTCTTTGATTTAAAATCGAATTTGTCTGATATAAGGATTGCCATCTCAGATTTTTTTGGTGCCCATTAGGATGATAAATACTTTTCCACCCCCTCACTTTAAATATGGAGGTATCTTTTGGGTCTAATATGAATCTCTCTCATGCACACACTCTATTTTTTTATTCAATTTATATAAAATTAGGTTTACATTATAGTCTAGTCTATTAGGTGTACAGTAGAATTATGTCTAGAAAAATAACATATGTACCTTAATTAAAAAATATTTTACTTATTGCTAAAAAAGGCTAACAATCATCTGAGCTTTCAGTGAGTTGTAATCTTTTTGCTGTGGAAGGTCTTGCCTCAGTTTTGATGGCTACTGACTGACCAAGATGGTGGTCTCTAAAGTCTGGGATTGTTGTGGCAATTTCTTAAAATAAGACAACAATGAAGTTTACCACACCAATAGACTTTTCCTTTTACTAAGGATTTCTCTTGAGCAAGTGAAGTTTTTGACAGCATTTTATTCACAGTAGAATTTCTTTCAAAATTGGGGTCAATGAATCTCTTGCAGAAAGTATATTGATGGGTCTTTTTTTGTTATCCTGCCTGATAACTTGTGTCTTTTAATTGGGGTATTTAGTCCATTTAAATTCAGAGTAACTGTTGAAAACTATGAATTTGGTGTCATTGTATTACTTGTAAAGTGATTGTTACTGTATAATGTCTCTGTTCCTTTCTGGCCTATGTTACTTCTGGACTCCCTCTTGGCTTAAAGGAGGTCTTTTGATATTTCTTGTAGGGCTGGTTTGGTAATCTAGCTTATGTTTGTCCTGGAAACTTTTAAAAAAATAAACATAATGTATTATTAGCCCCAGGGGTACAGATCTGTGTATCACTAGCTTTACACACTTCACAGCACTCACCATAGCACATACCCTCCCCAATGTCCATAACCCCACCACCCTCTCTAACCACCCTCACCCCAGCAACCCTGTTTGTTTTGTGAGATTAAGAATCACTTATGGTTTGTCTCCCTCCTGATCCCATCTTGTTTCATTTATTCTTTTCCTACCCCCAACCCCCCATGTTGCCTCTCCATTTCCTCATATCAGGGAGATCATATGATAGTTGTCTTTCTCTGATTGACTTATTTCGCTAAGCATAATACCCTCTAGTTCCATCCACGTCATCACAAATGGCAAGATTTCATTTCTTTTGATGGCTGCATAGTATTCCATTGTGTATATATACCACATCTTCTTCCATTCCTCTGTTGATGGATATCTAGGTTCTTTCCATAGTTTGGCTATTGTGGACATTGCTGCTATAAACGTTTGGGTGCACGTGCCCTTTCAGATCACTACGTTTGTATCTTTAGGGTAAATACCCAGTAGTGCTATTGCTGGTCATAGGGTAGTTCTATTTTCAACATTTTAAGGAACCTCCATGTTGTTTTCCAGAGAGGTTGCACCAGCTTGCATTCCCACCAACAGTGTAGGAGAGTTCCCCTTTCTCCGCATCCTTGCCAGCATCTGTCATTTCCTGACTTCTTAATTTTAGCCATCCTGACTAGTGTGAGGTGATATCTCATTGTGGTTTTGATTTGTATTTCTCTGATGCAGACTGATGTGGATCATTTTTCATGTGTCTGTTGGCCATCTGGAAGTCTTTGCAGAAATGTCTGTTCATGTCCTCTGTCCATTTCTTTTTTATTTATTAATTTATTTATTTTCAGCATAACAGTATTAATTATTTTTTCACCACACCCAATGCTCCATGCAATCTGTGCCCTCTATAATACCCACCACCTGGCACCCCAACTCCCACCCCCTGCCACTTCAAACCCCTCAGATTGTTTTTCAGAGTCCATAGTCTCTCATGATTCACCTCCCCTTCCAATTTACCCCAACTCCCTTCTCCTCTCTAACTCTGCCCATTTCTTGATTGGATTATTTGTTCTTTGGGTGTTGAGTTTGCTAAGCTCTTTATAGATTTTGAATACTAGCCCTTTATCTGATATGTCATTTGAAAATATCTTCTCCCATTGTGTCCGTTGTCTTTTGGTTTTGTTAACTGATCCTCCACTTGCCAGGAACCGGCCCCTCACCCTGTGGTCTATGTTCCCGTCGCTTTGGATTCACTCCTCTGCCAGTCCTAGCTTTCAGAAAGTGGTCAGTTTTCTGTTTCTAGAATTGTTGCTATTCTTCTCTTCAATCTCCTGTTGGATTTGTAGGTGTTCACAATGGTTTGATAAGATATCTAGCTGATCTCCTGCTACCTGATGTCATCTCAGCCTGCTACTTCTCCACCATCTTGACTCCTCCTGTCCTGGAAATTTTTTAATCAATCCTTCTATTTTGAAGAACATCCTAGTTTGATAAAGTATTCTTGGTTGAATATTTTTCTCATTTAATACCCTGAATATATCATGCCCATCCTAAGGCCTGTCAGGTTTCTGTAGCTAAGTCTGTTGCCAATCTAATGTTTCTACCCTTGTAGGCTATAGATATCATGTTCCGAGCTGCTTTAAGGATTATCTCTTTGTCTCTAAAATTTGTTAAGTTTTACTGTTACATGTCGGGATGTTAACCTATTTTTATTTGTAGAAGTCTGCTCCAGTGAGGGACACTGCTCAGGTAGCTAAGCAGGGGAAGAATCCTAGCTAGGACAGTGTAGTCTCAGGATCCTTATGGTTATAGGAAGACCAGGGGTGCCTGAGTACAACAGAGATTGCAGGCATTAGAGTCGGGAAGCTGGCTGCTAACAGTGAGTCTGGAAGTGGGCTCTCAGCTCAGGGTTGCCATAAACCACAAAAGACAGCACAGTCAGGAGACTCCTGTCAGAGCAGAGGCCCAACAAGTAACAGAGCCAGCGAGACCCTCCTTCCACCCCTAGAAAGAGCAGTAGGGAGGACACAGCAAGAGCCTTCAGGGTTTGGAGACTAAAAGTGGGGTCATGTGCCTGAGATAGAAATGCTCAGTTGCAGGCTGGTTGAGCACAGACCATGGCTGGAGGCCAGGGAAACAGTAATGACTGACTATTTTTCTCTGAGGGCATGATGAGGAGTAAGGCTCTGAGCTTTCAGCTCCAGGACCAGAGATTGCGATTCCTCTAAAGCTCAATGGAAACACCTTAGGGAACAAAAAACGCCTAAAGTAAACCAGAGCTGATTACTTAGCCTAGCCCTGGCAAAGACACTTGAGACTCCATGCAACAAGTCTATCCCCCAGAAGATCAGGAAGAACATACAGCCAAGAACAAGTTTAACAATCAATGAGAACTGCATATCTCCAGTGCTAGGGCAATACAGAACATAGAATTCACAGCTTTCCCCCCATGATTCCTTGGTCTTTCTACTTCCTTTCTTTTCCTTTTTAAAAACTGATTTCTTATTTCATCAACTCCTTTTAAAATCTTTTTAAATTTTAATTTTTACAGTTGCATTCTATTCCTTTATCGTATTTCACCTTATTTTTTTTTATATAGTTTTTTGTTTTCATAAAAGATTTTTTTCTTTTCTTACAATTATGGGATGCAGTTTATTCTAAAAGACCAAAATACACTTAATATCTAGTGTATGGCTCTTTCCTATTACTTGTCTGTTCATATTCTCCTTTATTTTGTTGCTGGTGTTGTTATTATTTTTTTCCTTTTCTTCTTTCTTTCTTTTTTATTTTGTTTTGTTAAAATTTAAGCCTCCTTTGTCCTCGGCTCAGGTCATGATCCCAGGGTTCTGGGATCAAGCCCTGCATTGGCAGGGAGTCCTACTTTTCCCCTCCTCGGCCTGCCTCTCTGCCTACTCGTGATCTCTGACTATAAAATAAATAAATAAAAGCTTTTTATTGATGCATAAAAAGCATTTGACAAAATCCAGCATCCATTCCTGATTAAAATGCTTCAAAGTATAGGGATAGAGGGAACATTCCTGAACTTCATAAATTGGCAATCAAGAAGTCAAACTCTCTCTCTTCACAGATGACATGATATTTTATATGTAAAACCCAAAAGACTCCACCTCCAAACTACTAGAACTCATATAGCAATGCAGTAACGTGGCAGGATACAAAGTCGATGTACAAAATCAGTGGCTTTCTTATACACTAACAATGAAAATACAGAAAGAGAAATTAGAGAATTGATTCCATTTACTATAGCACCAAGAACCATAAGATACTGGAAATAAACCTAACCAAAAAGATAAAGGATCTGTATATAAGGAACTACAGAATACTCATGAGGAAATTGAAGAAGACACAAAAAGATGGAAGTCCATTCCATGCTCTTGGATCAGAAGAATAACCATTATTAAAATGTCTATACTGCCTAGAGAATTGTACTTCTAATGCAATTCTGATCAACATTCCACCAGTATTTTTCAAAGAGCTGTAACAAATCATCCTAAAATGAAGAAGAGACCCCAAATCACTAAGGAAGTTAAAAAACAAAAACGGCATCCCGTTACCTGATTTCAAGCTTTACTACAAAGCTGTGATCACCAAGACAACATGGTACTGGCATAAAAACAGACACATAGACCAGTGAAACAGAGTAGACAGCCCAGATATAGACCCTCAACTCTATGGTCAAATAATCTTCGACAAAGCAGGAAAAAATATAGAGTGGAAAAAAGACAGTCTCTTCAATAAATGATGTTGGGAAAATTGGACAGCTCTATGTAGAAGAATGAAACTCGACCATTCTCTTACACCTTACACAAAGATAAACTTGAAAAAGACCTCAACATAAGACAGGAATTCATCAGAATCCTAGAGGAGAACATAAGCAAAAACCTCTTTGATATCAGACAGAGCAACTTCTTTCCTGATATGTCCCCAAAGGCAAAGGAAACAAAAGCAAAAATGAACTTTTGGGACTTCATCAAGATCAAAATCTGCACAGCAAAGGAAACAGTCAAAAAACAATGAGGCAACCCACGGAATGGGAAAAAATATTTGCAAATGACAGTACAGACACAAGGCTGATATCCAGGATCTATAAAGAACTCCTCAAACTCAACGCACACAAACCTGATAATCATATCAAAAAATGGGCAGAAGATATGGACAGACATTTCTCCAATGAAGACATACAAATTGCTATCAGACACATAAAAAAATGTTCATCATCACTAGCCATCAGGGAGATTCAAATAAACACCACATTGAGATTCCACCTTACACCAGTTAGAATGGCCAAAATTAGTAAGATAGGAAACAACATGTATTTTAGAGGATGTGGAGAAAGGGGAACCCTCTTACACTGCTGTTGGGAATCCAAGTTGGTGCAGCCACTTTGGAGAACAGTGTGGAGATTCCTCAGGAAATTAAAAATAGAGCTTCCCTATTGGGTATATACCAAAAAGATACAGATGTAGTGAAAAGAAGGGCCTTTTGTACTCCAATGTTTATAGCAACAATGGCCAACTGTGGAAAGAACCAAGATGCCCTTCAACGGATGAATGGATAAGGAAGATGTGGTCCATATACACTATGGAGTATTATGCCTCCATCAGAAAGGATGAATACCCAACTTTTGTAGCAACATGGACGGGACTGGAAGAGATTATGCTGAGTGAAACAAGTCAAGCAGAGAGAGTCAATTCTCATATGGCTTCACTTATTTGTGGAGCATAACTAATATCATGGAGGACAAGGGGTGTTATAGAGGAGAAGGGATTTGGGGTAAATTGGAAGGGGAGGTGAATCACGAGAGACTATGGACTCTGAAAAACAATCTGAGGGGTTTGAAGTGGCGGGGGGTGGGAGGTTGGGGTACCAGATGGTGGGTATTATAGAGGGCACGGATTGCATGGAGCACTGGGTGTGGTGAAAAAATAATGAATACTATTTTTCTGAAAATAAATAAATTAATTAAAAAATAAAATATAAAATAATTTTAAATTGTTGTTTTTAACTTTCATCTTTACAGTTACATTCTATTCTTTAAATGTATTTGATTTTTTGTGTGTATATACTCCTTTTTTTCTTTACAATTTTGAGATGTAGTTTTTTATTAATAAACTGACCAAAATACAGTAAGTTGGTAGTGTATTGCTCTGTTCTGTTCATCTGTCTGTTTATATCCCTTCCTTTTGTTGTTGTTGTTGTTGTTTCTATTTTCCTTTTGTTTTTCATTTTCTCTTTATTTCCATTTGTGTAGTTAGATTTTATTTGTTCTTTGTATTTAATTTTATTTTATGTACATATATGTTTTGTTTTATTTATAAATTTGGGATCTAGTTTTCTAAGAAACAGACCAAAATACACTCAAAATCCAGTGTATTGCCCTATTCTTTATTTTTTAAATTTTTTCAATTTATTTATTTTTACCACATCTTCCTTATCCATTCGTCCGTTGAAGGGAATCTTGGTTCTTTCAATAGTTGGGCGACCTTGGCCATTGCTACTGTAAACATTGGGGTACAGATGGCCCTTCTTTTCACGACATCTGTATCTTTGGGATAAATACCCAAAAGTGCAATTGCAGGGCCATAGGGAAGCTCAATTTTTAATTTCTTGAGTAATCTCCACACTGTTCTCCAAAGAGGCTGCACCAAATTGCATTCCCACCAACAGTGGAAGAGGGTTCCCCTTTCTCCACATCCTCTCCAACACATACTGTTTCCTGTTTTGTTAATTTTGGCCATTCTAACTGGTGTAAGGTGATATCTCAATGTGGTTTTAATTTGAATCTCCCTAAGGGCTAATGATGATGAACATTTTTTCATGTGTCTGATAGCCATTTGTATGTCTTGATTGGAGAAGTGTCTGTTCATATCTCTTCCCATTTTTTGATATGTTTGCCTGTTTCGTGAGTGTTGTGTTTGAGGAGTTCATTATAGATCCTGGATATCTACCTTTTGTCTGTACTGACTTTTGCAAATATCTTCTCCCATTCCGTGGGTTGCCTCTTTGTGTTTTTGACTATTTCCTTTGCTGTGCAGAAGCTTTTGATTTTGACGAAGTCCAAAAGTTTATTTTTGCTTTTGTTTGTTTTGCCTTTGGAGACATATCTTGAAAGAAGTTGCTGTGGCTGATATCGAAGAGATTACTGCCTTTGTTCTCCCCTAGGATTCTGATGGATTACGGTCTCACGTTGAGGTCTTTTATCCATTTTGAGTTTATCTTTGTGTAAGGTGTAAGAGAATGGTCGAGTTTCATTCTTCTATATATAGCTGTTCAGTTTTCCCAGCACCATTTATTGAAGAGACTGTCTTTTTTCCACTGTATATTTTTTCCTGTTTTGTTGAAGATTAATTGACCATAGAGTTGAGAGTCTATATCTAGGCTCTCTACTCTGTTCCACTGGTCTATGTGTCTGTTTTGATGCCAGTACCATGTTGTCTTGGTGATCACAGCTTTGTAATAAAGCTTAAAATCAGGTAACGTGATGCCCCTGGCTTTATTTTTGTTTTTCAACATTTCCTTAGCGATTAGGGTCTCTTCTGATTCCATACAAATTTTTGGATTATTTGCTCGAGCTCTTTGAAGAATACCGGTGGAATTTTGATCAGAATGGCACTAAAAGTATATATTGCTTTAGGCAGTATAGACATTTTAACAATGTTTATTCTTCTGATCCAAGAGCATGGAATGTTCTTCCATCTATTTGTGTCTTTTTCAATTTCTTTCATGAGTGTTCTGTAGTTCCCTGAGT
Organism: Mustela nivalis; assembly: GCF_964662115.1. Lineage (NCBI taxonomy): Eukaryota > Metazoa > Chordata > Mammalia > Carnivora > Mustelidae > Mustela > Mustela nivalis. The sequence goes on from NC_139040.1 coordinate 75,435,534, forward strand.
ACAGATCCTTTACCACTTTTGTTAGGTTTATTCCCAGGTATCTTATGGTCCTTGGTGCTATAGTAAATGGAATCGATTCGTTAATTTCCCTTTCTGTATTTTCATTGTTAGTGTATAAGGAAGCCACTGATTTCTGCACATTGACTTTGTATCCTGCCATGTTGCTGAATTGCTGTATGAGTTCTAGTAGTTTGTGGGTGGAGTCTTTTAGGTTTCCCATATGAAGAATCATGTCATCTTCGAAGAGAGAATTTGACTTCGTCATTACCAAATTGGATACGTTTGATTTCTCTTTGTTGTCTGATTGCTGTTGCTAGAACTTCTAATACTATGTTGAACAAGAGTGGTGAAAATGGGCATCCTTTTCTTGTTCCTGATCTCAACGGGAAGGATGCAAGCTTTTTCCCATTGAGGATGATATTTGCTGTGGATCTTTCATAGATAGATTTGATGAGGTTCAGAAATGTTCCCTAAATCCCTATACTTTGAAGCATTTTAATAAGGAACGGATGCTGGATTTTGACAAATGCTTTTTCTGCATCCATGGAGTGGACCATGTGGTTCTTCTCTCTTCTCATATTAATTTGTTGTATCCCATTGATTGACTTGCGAATGTTGAATCATCCTTGTAGCCCAGGGATGAATCCCACGTGATCATGGTGGATAATCTTTTTAATGTGCTGTTGGATCCTGTTGGCTAGGATCTTGTTGAGAATCTTAGCATCCATATTCATCAGTGATATTGGCATAAAATTCTCCTTTTTGGTAGGGTCTTTACCTGGTTTGGGGATCAGGGTAATGCTGGCTTCAAAGAAAGAGTCTGGAAGTTTTCCTTCTGCTTCAATTTTTTGAAACAGCTTCATGAGAATAGGTGTTACTTCTTCTTTGAAGGTTTGGTAGAATTCCCCAGGGAATTAGTCAGGTCCTGGGCTCTCGTGTTTTGGGAGGTTTTTGATTACTGCTTCAATCTCGTTACTAGATATCGGTCTATTCAGGTTGTTGATTTCTTCCAGGTTCAATATTGGTAGTTTATATTTTTCCAGGAATGCATCCATTTCATCTAGTTTGCTAAGCTTATTGGCATATAACTGTTGATAATAACTTCTGATGATTGTTTCTACTTCCTTCGTGTTCGTTGTGATCTCTCCCTTTTCATTCATAATTTTATGCATTTGGGCTTTCTCTCTTTTCTTTTGGATTAGTGTGGCCAATGGTTTATCGATCTTATTGATTCTTTCAAAAAACCACCTTCTAGTTTCATTGATATGTTCTACTGTATCTCTGGATTCTACCTCATTGATCTCAGCTCTAATCTTGATGATTCCCCTTCTTATGTGTGGAATTGGTTTGATTTGTTGTTGATTCTCCAGTTCTTTAAGGTGTAGAGACAGCTGCTGTGTTCTGGATTTTTCCATTTTTTTGAGGGAGGCTTGGATTGCTATGTATTTCCCCCTTAGAACAGCCTTTTTTGTATCCCATAGGTTTTGGACCAAAGTGTCTTCATTCTCATTGGTTTCCATGAATTGCTTCAGTTCTTCTTTGATCTCCTGGTTGACCCAAGTATTCTTAAGCAAGGTGGTCTTTAGCTTCCAGGTGTTTGAGTTCCTTCCAAACTTTTCCTTGTGATTGAGCTCCAGTTTCAAAGCATTGTGATTTGAGAATATGCAGGGAATCATCTCAGTCTTTTGGTATAGGGTCAGTCCTGATTTGTGACCTAGTATATGATCTATTCTTGAGAAGGTTCCGTGTGCACTTGAGAAGAATGAATATTCTGTTGTTTTAGGGTGGATTGTTCTGTATATATCTATGAGGTCCATCTGGTCCAATGTGTCATTCAATGCTCTTATTTCTTTATTGATTTTCTGCTTCGATGATCTATTTCTGAGAGAGGCATGTTAAGATCTCCTATGATTAGTGTAGTCATATCAATATAACTCCTTATCTTGATTAACAGTTTTCTTAAGTAATTGACTGCTCCCATATTGGGAGCATAGATATTTACAATTGTTAGATGATCTTGGTGGATAGTCCCTTTAAGGATTATGTAGTGTCCTTCTGTATCTCTGACTACAGTCTTTAGTTTCAAGTCTAATTTATTTGATATGAGAATCGCTACCCCAGCCTTCTTTTGAGGCCCATTGGTATGAAAGATGCTTGTCCATCCCTTCACTTTCAGTCTGGGTGTATCTTTAGGTTCAAAATAGGTCTCTTGTAGACAACATATGGGTGGGTCCTGTCGTTTTATCCAATCTGCAACCCTGTGACTTTTTATGGGCGCATTTAGGCCATTCACCTTGAGAGTGATTATTGATAGATACGTTTTTATTGACTTCGAGTTACCTTTGAAGTCTTTCTTTTTGTAGACTGTCTCTATATTTCTGTTCAATGCTATTCTTGGTATTTTTCCTCTTTTATAGAACCCCCCTTAATATTTCCTGCAGTGTCAGCCTGATGGTTGCATAGTCTTTTAAGCCTTGACGGTCTTAAAAACTCTTTATCCCTCCATCCATTTTGAATGTCAGTCTTGCTGGATAAAGTATTCTTGGCTGCATATTCTTCTCATTTAGTGCCCTGAATATATCTTGCCAGCTTCGTCTAGCTTTCCAGGTCTCTGTGGACAGGTCTGACGTTATTCTGATGGGCTCCCTTCTGTAAGTAAGGAGCCTCTTTGCCCTGGCGGCTTTCAAGAGATTATACCTACAATTATGATTCCTCAATTTGAGTATCAGGTGTTGTGATTTTTTTTTGGAATGTATAATCTTGGGTGTAGACCGTTCAGCCTCTAGTACATGAACGCTGGTTCCTTTTGCGAGATTGGGAAAATTTTCATGAAGGACTAGTTCCACTATAATTTCGGGACTTCTTTCTTTCTCCTCCCCTTCAGGGATTCCAATAATTCTGATGTTGGAACGCTTCATGGCATCATTTATTTCCCTAATTCTGTTTTCATGGTTTCTAAGCTGTTTGTTCCAGGCTTCCTCCTGAATCTTTTTCTCTATCTCTTTGTCTTCCAGATCACTAATTCTATCTTCTGTCTCAAGTTACCCTAGCTTTGAGAGAGTTTAGATTAGATTGGAACTCATTGAGAGCATTGTGAACCTCCTCCCTGGTAGCTATAAGCTCCGCCCTAACATTGTGAACATCCTGTCTGGTTGCTTTCAGTTTGGCCCTAATCAATTCTGTTTTGTCATCCATGGCTTTCTCCAACCTAGCTATTGCCTGGATAATTGTTAGCCTGAATTCTCTTTCCAACATATTGTCTATGTTGATAGCCGTTAGCTCTGTTGCAGAAGGTCCATCCTTTGTATTTTTCTTCTGTTGGGTATTTCTCCTCCTAGTCATTTTGGTGGGAGATGACTGAACAGATGTAGCTGGATGTTTCAACTGTGGTGCAGTCAAGGTGCACCCTGGAACACTTCTGAGCAATCAGGATTCCCCACCCAAATGAGAGACAAAAGAAAAGAAGAAAAAAAAAAAAGAGAGAGAAAGAGAGAGAGACATGAAAGAAAGGGATGATGAAAAAGAAGGTTCATCTCAGATGGGCCCCAAGGTAAGATTTATGAAGTAGACAAACAAGAAGAGATAAAAAAACTGATACAACTATATGACAAGAGAAATATATATATATATTCAAATAAAGAACGTACCTCGCCAAAAAGAACCCAAGTGTAAAATTTATATGCTATCAGGACAAACACAAAAAACACACAAACAGTGGTGGAAGAAGATGGGAGACTTCTTATAAATTCTCAGTGTGTGCGAGGAAGGTTGTTTTGATTCTTCCTGGATGTATCTTGATATCTTTGTTAAAGGACTCAACTTTCCTAAGATAAAGGGGATTAAAAATTGGTTTACCTATAGGGGTAATATTGATTGGGGAAATGGGATTACTTTGAAGTTTAACTCTATATGAATATTAGAGGATAAAAATAAAAAGGAAGAAACTAGACTAAACTAAACTAAAATTTAAAAAAAGGAATTCAAAAAATAAAAATTCAAAAGAAAAACATAGGTGTATGTATCAAAAAGTTCAGGTTAGAAATGTATTATGGAATTTGATCTACTGTACAGCTCGCTGTGATGGTAAATAGGTTAAAAAAATTACCTATGTGTAAAAAACAAAACAAAACAAAACAAAACCGGAATAGTGGGAACAAGTGAACAATACAAGTTTTCCTATGAAGTCGTGGTTGTTCTCTTGTAGTCCTTTTTTTTTTCTTTTTTCTTTTTCTTTCTTGGTTTGTTTTCTGGGAGAGAGGCGTGCCACGTGGGTTGTCAGTCAATGATGTTTCCTGAGTTAAGTCCTCTAGCCCCCCTCAAGGGGGTGGGCTCTGAGGAAACTGTTTTTTTTCAGGCTTTTGTTCTCTGGCGGTTTCTATGTTTGTTCACTTTTTTTTTTTCTCACCTTGACTGCCTTTGATGGTTTTTGTAGTTTTAGAGGAAAACAAACCACACCCTGATCTCCCTCTCAGAGAGAAGCCTCAGTCTGGGTGCAGAACCTAAATAAGTTCTCCCTTGGCCGCTGGCAGAGCAGGTTCTCAGGCACTGAGAACGGGGCCAAGTCCGTAAGCACCAGGCTGGGCTTTTGCACACCTCTGTCAGGGGAGAGTTTGGGGCGTGCGGCTTAGGCTTTGAAACAATGGCCCGGTCAAAGAGTGCCAGCTGGGCCTTTGTAACTCAGGGGAGCATGAGGGACATGCATGCGTATCTCAAGCTTTGTGGTAGGGCTCGCGTGTTCTGCTGACTGGCGTGGCTCCCATCCCCTCACAGGAGCTAGAACCCACGCATTCTCGGGCATGCTGGTGGCTTAGGAACCAAGAGCTAGTTTCTCCGCTGCACTCTGCCTCAGCACCAGGGAGGCTTTCCTGGGACTGGGGACTTAAGCCCCTGTCCCTAGCTGCCCCAATTCCCACAATTTCCCCCCCCGCAATCCTTTGCTCTTTTGGAGTGCTTTCAACCAGTCTCCAATATAATGCTGGTCCCCAGAGGCAGGGCACTCTCGCTCGTATTGGGGTATTACTTTCCAACCAGTTGCCTCTGGTGGCTCCCTGCCCCTTTTGTTTATCTTCTGATATCAGTCCACTGTTTCCACTCTGCTTTGCCTGCCCACTGGCATCTTCTGCCCCTGTAGAGATCCAGACATGTATAATTCTGATCTCAGGCTGATTTCATGGGTGATCGGAGTTCTTTGGTAGGTAATGAGCCCACTTTGGGGTACCGGCTGAAAAGGCGCCTCCTCCCACTCCCCTGCCATCTTGCCCCCCCCCCATTGCCCTATTCTGCTCACTGTCTCATAATTTTCTTTTTTGTTTTCTTTTTCCCCCTTGTTTTGTGTCTCTTCTGATTTGTTTAGTGTATATTTCTCTGGGTTCTATTGTCATTTTAGTAATTTGTTCTCATTCATGCATTCCTCTCTGGACAGAAAGACAAGATGGAAAAACTCACCTCAGAAAAGAGAACAAGAGGCATTACTGACTGCCAGGAACTTAATCAGTATGAACATAAGATGTTAGATCTAGAATCCAGAATAACAATTATAAAGATACTAAGTAGGCTTGAAAAAAATCATAGAAAACACTATAGAATCCATTTCTGGAGAAAAAAAAAAGAACTAAAATCTAACCAAGTCAAAGTAAAACAGGTTATTAATGAGATACAATTTAAAAAAATGGAGGCTCTAACTGCTAACATAAATGAAACAGAAGAGAGAAGTAGTGATATATAAGAGCAAATAAAGAAAAACAAATAAGTAAAAAAATGAGCAGAAGACATGAACAAAAACTTCTCCAAAGAAGACACACAAATGGCTAATAAACACAATAAAAAATGCTCATCAGAGAAATTCAAATCAAAACTACATTGAGATACCACCTTACACCAGTTAGAATGGCAAACATTGACAGGGCAAGGAACACAAATGTTGGAGAGGTTGTAGAGAAAGTGGAACCCTTTTACAGTGTTGGTGGGAATGCAAGTTGGTGCAGGCACTTTGGAAAACAGTGTGGAGGTTCCTCAGAAAATTAATAATAGAGCTACTCTATGACCTGGCAATTGTACTACTGTGTATTTGCCCCAAAGATACAGATGTAGTGAACAGAAGGGCCATATGCACCCTAATGTTCATAGCAACAAAGTCCACAATAGCCAAACTGTGGAAAGAGCCAAGATGCCCTTCAATAGACAAATAGATAAAGATGTGGTCCACATACACAATGGAATATTACTAAACCTTCAAAGAGGATGAATACCCTACTTTTCCATCAACATGGATGGGACTGATGATTATGCTGAGTGAAATAAGTCAAACAGAGAGAGTCCATTATCGTATGGTTTCACTCACTTGTGGAGCATAAGGAATGCCATGGAAGACATTAGGAAAAGGAAGGGATAGATGAATGGGGGAAATAAGAGTGTGGAGACAAACCATGAGAAACTGTGGACTCTGAGAAACTATGGGTCTTAGGGGGAATGGAGGTGGGAAGATGAATTGGCCTGGTGATGAGTAATGAGGAGGGCACTTATTGCATTGAGCACTGGGTGTTACACACAAACAGTGAATCTTGGAACACTACATCAAAAACTAATTATGTACTGTATACGGTGAGTAACATAAAATAATGATAATGATAATAATAATAATAATAAAGAAGCTGAGAAATAGAAATAAACAACTATTGGAATACAAGGGAAGAACTTGAGGATAAGTGATACCATAAAGCAAAACAATAATAGAATAATTGGGATCCCAGAAGAAGAGGAAAAAGAGAGAGGGGCAGAAGGTGTGTTGGAACAAAGCATAGTGAAGAAATTCCCTAATCTGGGGAAGGAACCAGGCATCAAATTCCAGAAGACACCAAGAACTCTTCTCAAAATCAATAAAAATAGCCCATTGTGGTTTTGATATGCATTTCCCTGATGATGAATGATGTTGAGTATTTTTTTCGTGTTCCTGTTGGCCATTTGTATGTCTTATTTGGAGAAATGGCTGTTCATGTGTTTTGTCCATTTATTGATTTACTTTCTTTGTTTTTGTTTTTTGAGGTGTTTATTTTTATAAGTTCTTTATAGATTTTAGATACTAGCCCTTTATCTGATAAGATATTTGAAAACAACTTCTCTCATTCTGTAGATTGCCTCTTAGTTTGGATGACTCTTTTTATTTACTGTGCAAGATATTTTTATTCTTCTGATATTCCAATAATTCATTTTTGTATTTGTTTCCCTTCTCTCTGGAGACATGACTTGCAAGGTGTTGCTGCAGCTGAGGTCAACGATGTTGCTGCTTGTGTTCTTTTCTAGGATTTTGATGGAAACCTGTCTCATATTTAGATTTTTCATCCATTCTGAGTTTATTTTTCTGTATGATATAAAAATGTGGTCCATTTTCAATCTTCTTCATGTCGCTCTTCCATTTTCCCAACACCACTTTTAGACGAGACTGCCTTCCCTCCCCACCCCCCCACGTTGGATATTCTTTCCTGCTTTGTCAAATATTAGTTGAACATAGAGTTGAGGGTTCAGTTCTGAATTTTTTATTCTGTTCCATTATCTATGTGTCAGTTTTTGTGCCAGTACTATACTGTCTTGATGATTACAGTTTTCTAATAGAGCTTGAAGCTTGGAATTGTGATGCTTCCATCTTTGGTTTTCTTTATCAACATTACTTTGGCTATTCCAAGGGTTTTCTGTTTCCATACAAATTTAGGATTATTTGTCCCAGCTCTGTGAAATACTGTGGTGTTATTTTGATCGTGATTGCCCTTAATGTGTAGAGTCCTTTATGTTAGCATAAACATTTTAACAAAATTTGTTTTTCCAATCCATAAGCATAGAATGTTTTTCCATTTCTTTGTGTCCTCTTAAATTTCTTTCATAACTGTTCTATAGTTGTCAGTTGTCTCTTTGGTTAGGTTTATTCCTAGGTATCTTGTGGTTTTGGTTGCAGTTGTAAATGGAATTGATTCCTTGATTTCTCTTTATGCTGTTTCACTGTTAATGTGTAGAAATGCAACTGATTTGTTTGCCTTGATTTTGTATCCTTTTAGTTTGCTAAATTTCTGTTAGAATTTTTTTGGCAGAGTCATTTGGGTTTTCTACATAGAGTATGTCAACTGCAAAGAATAAAATTTTGACTTCTTCTTTACCAATGTGTATGTCTTTTATTTCTTTTTGTTGTCTGATTACTGAGGCTAGGACTTCTGCTAATACGCTGAACAACAGTGGTGACAGTGGACATCACTGTCTTTTTCCTGATATTATAGGAAAGGTTCTCGGTTTTTCACCATTGATCATATTATTTATTGTGTGTTTTTCATATATGCATATCATGATGTTAAGGTATGTTCCTTCTATCCTTTAATTTTATCAAGAAAAGAAGCTGCATTTTGTCAAATGTTTTTCTACATCTGTTGAGATCATATTTTTCTTATCCTTTCTTTAATTAATGTGGTGCATCACGTTGATTGATTTGTGGACTTTGAACCACCCTTGCACCCCAGGAATAAATTCCATTTGTTAGTGGTGAATAATCTTTTAATGTACCTTGGATCCTACTAGCCAGTGTCTTCATGAGAATTTTTGCATCCATGTTCATCAAAGATATTAGTCTCTAATTCTTCTTTTTAGTAGGGTCTTTGGTTTTCAGATCAAGGTAATGCTGGCCTCATAGAATGAGTTTGGCAGTTTTCTTTCCATTTCTATTTTTGAATGAGTTTCAGAACAGGCATTAAATATTCTTTCAATGATTTGTTGAATTCACCTGAGGGCCATCCAGTCCTGGAATGTGGTTTGCTGGATGATTTGTGATTATTGGTTCAATATCTTTGCTGGTTATGGGTCTGTTCAGGTTTTCTATTTCCTCCTGTTTCAGTTTTGGTAGTTTATATGTTTCTAGGAATGCATCCATTTCATCCAGATTGCATAATTTGTTGACACGTAGTTGCACATAATATATTATTATAATTGCTTGTATTTATTTGATGTTAGTTGTGATCTCTCCTCTTTCTTTCATGATTTTATTTATTTGGGTTCTTTCTCTTTTCTTTTGTCAAATTGGGCAAAGCTTCAGCTCCTTATTTTGTTCCTCTGTTCTTTTACTTTTTTCTAAATTTCGATAACATTGGTTTCTGCTCTAATATTTACTACTCCTCTTCTCCTACTAGATTTAGGCTTTATTTGTTGATTTTTCCCCCCAGCTCCTTTAGGTGTATGGTTAGGTTGTGTATTTGTCACCTTTTTTGTTTCTTGACAATGGCTTATATTGCTACATAATTCCCTATTTGGACAGCCATTCCTGCATCCCAAAGGTTCTGAGCTGTCACGTTTTCATTTTCATTTGCTGTCGTGTTTTCATTTTCATTTGCTTCCATGTATTTTTAAATTCTTCTTTAACTTCCTGGTTGACCCATTAATTCTTTAGCGGGATGTTCTTTACTTCCATTTATTGTGGTCTTTCCAGTTTTGTTTTGTTTTTGTTTTTTCCTAGTGGTTAACTTCAAGTTTTATAACATTGTGGTCTGGAAAATATATATGGAATGATTTCAACTTTTTGTACTGTTTGAGACCTGATTTGTGACTCAGTATGTGATGTAATCTGGAAAATATTCCATGTGCACTTGAAAAGATAAAAGGAATTCTGCTGCATTAATATGAAATTCTCTGACTATATCTGTGAAGTCCATTTGGTCCAGTGTGTCATTCAAAGCCCTTGTTTCCTTGTTAATCTTCTGCTTAGATGATCTTCCCATTGCTGTGATTAGGACATTAATGTCCCATACTGTTATTGTATTATTATTAATATGTTCCTTTCATTTTGTTGTTAATTATTTTATATATTTGGCTGTTCCCAAGTTAGGCCAATAAATATTTACATTTTTTAGATCTTCTTTTTGGATAAACTCCTTTATTATGATATAGTGTCTTTCATCCCTTATTACAGTCTTTGGTTTAAAATATTGTTTGTCTGATGGGAAGATTGTTACTCTGCTTTTATTTTTTGGTATCCCTTAGTATGACAAATGATTCCCCCACCCTCACTTTCAATCTGGGGATGTCTTTTGGCCTAAAATGAGTCTCTTGTAAACAGCATTTCAATGGATCTTTTTTTAAAAACCATTCTGATAACTTAAGGTTTTTAATTAGTGTATTAAGTCAATTTACCTTCTGAGTAATTATTAAAAGATATGAATTTAGGGTCATTGTGTTACCTTTAAGTCACTGTTTCTGTACACTGTCTCTGTTCCTTTCTGATCTTTGTTACTTTGAGGTTATCGCTCCACTCAAAGTATCCTCTGTAGTATTTCTTACAGGGCTGGTTTAATGTTCACAGATTCCTTTAGTTTTTGTCTGTTTTAGAAGATCTTTCCCTCTCCTTCCATTCTGTATGGCAGCTTTACTGGGTAAAGTATTCTTGGCTGCATATTTTTCCTATTCAGCACATTGAATATATCATACCAGTCATTTCTGGCTTGCCAGTTCTCTGTGGACAAGTCTGCTCCCATCCTTATGTCTCTATCCTTGTAGTTTAAGGACCTCATTTCCCAAGGATCTTTCAGGATTTGTCCTAATTTTTGAAAATTTCAAGTTTCACTATTATATGTTGAAGTGTTGCCCTAATTTTTATTGATTTTGAGGGGTGTTTTTTGTGCATCCTGAACTTGAATGCCTATTTCCTCCCACATATTAGAGAAGTTCTCACCTATAATTTGTTCAATCAAACCTTTTGACCCTCTCTCCCTCTCTTTCTCTTCTGGGACCTCTATTATCTAGATATTATTTTGATCTCTAAGTCTCCATTCATGATATAAGTTTTCTTTCTCTTTTTTTTTCATCTTCCTTATTTTCTATCATTTTGTATTCTATATCACTGACACTCTCTTCTGCTTCATTCATTCTCACTCTAGAGCCAACATTTGAGATTGCACCACATTAATAGCATTTTTAAATTTGGGGCATACTAGATTTTGATTCTTTTATCACTGCAGTAAGGAATTTTCTAGTGTCTTCTATCCTTTTTTCAAGCCCAACTAGTATCTTTGTAATGTTTTAAATTCTAGTTCAGACACCTTTCTTGCATTTGTATTAATTTAATCCTTCAAAATTGGTTTATACTGAGGGGCAGGGGAAGGAAATGGTGCCTGTTAACTCCTTTGTTCCTGGAGACACGAGCCATTTTTGCTCCTCTCAGGAAGCACTTCTTGAAGAGTGAATAATTTCCCCATGTGCATCATGGGCCTTTCTCAGATCAGTGATTTTATAGCATCTGTCTCTGGGTGGCTTCCCTGCCTGGAGCATCTCAGTGAACCTTGGGCTCTACTTTAACCAGTCTTAATGACTTAAAATTCCAAACATCATGGTGTATCTGGGTGGGTCAATTGTTTGAGCACCCAACTATTGGTTTTGGCCCAGGTCATGATCTCATGGTCATGAGAGAGCCCCACATCAGGCTCTGGACTTCATGGGGAGTCTGCTTGAAATTCTTTCTCTCTCCTTCTGCCTCTCCCCCCCACTGATGCTCTCTCTCTCTCTCTCTTTCTCTCTCTCTCTCTCTCACTAAAGTTAATGGATAAATCTTTTAAATAAGTAAATAAATAAAATTCCAAACTTCAGGTACCTGGTGTGCAGGGATCTGCACTCCTCCTCTGGGAAATGCTCTTGCCACATTTGGAGTGATGCACATTTAAGCTAGAAAGACATTCACTCCAAAGTTCAGGGACATAGGATTTGGAGCAAGAAGACTAAACTGCCAGTGTCCCAGTTATCCAATCTCAGCAGGTATCTCTACACCTATGCTGAGGGAGGGGTAGGGAAGAGAAATGGTACCAACCAACTCTTTTGTTCCCAGAATGGCAATTTCATATCTCACAGATATACTCCAAAAAGTATTGGTATTCTCTCCCTGTTCCCCTAAGGTGATCCTTAGACCTTATAGTGTGTCTCAGGTATTTTTGTCTACCCCCTGTCCAGGAGTAGGGCAGCATCCTCAGGTCTCTAACCCAGCCAAGCATAGAGACTTGTAAATATCTAGTCTTTGAGTCCATTGGTTGCAAAAACACAAAATTCAGCCCCTCTCATTTTTACAGCCAGTGGCTTTAGGGAAGTGTTCTCCTTGTACATATCCTTATGTACCTCACTCTCACCTCTCTCTACAACCAGGCTTCTTCCCTTCTGCAGCACCTATTACCCACATCTTCCTCAAACCACATCTCCATACCTCCTACATTCCAAGATGTGGCCTCTTCTCTCCTTCTAGTTTTACAGTTTTCTCTGTAAGTCATAAGATCAATTTCTAGGTATTCAGAAAGTTTTGGTAATTATCTGCCTGTGTTAGAGGTGAGGTAAGCCTAAAGTTCTTCTGCTACTCCACTATCTTAGCTCCATCCCCAAAAAGCCTTTCTTAATGAAAAAAGATGTTAGGTGAAAAAAGGCTCATACACAGTGTAGTAGTAATGAGTTAATTATCAGGCTCTTTCCTCAGGCTTCTACATAAAAGTTTACTAACATTTCTATCTTAATGAAAGAAGATGTTAGTTGAAAGGTTTATACACAATGTAGTTTAAAAGAGTTAAAAAATCTCAGGGAAAAAATGTGTGTGTGTGTGTGTGTGTGTGTACACACACACACATTTTTTTTTCCCCTGAGATTTCCCTGAGATTCTTTTGGAGCATATTCTTCTGTATTCCCATTTTGTTTGAATTTCTATTTTTTTATGTGGGTTAGACAAGATAGCTCCTTCTTATAAACATGAAAGATTGGTCTTATGTATGGTCATCACATGTGTAGACTATTTGCTTGCTGCCTTTTCCTGATTGGCTGGAGCTGTGACTGGCATGGAATGGGACTCCTGGCATTTTCCACATAATGGATCCCCTTTTGGGACAATTAAAACTAAAGTTTGTGCAGGATGGTGTGTTCCAGGATTCTTTTAACTCAGGGTCCCCTGGTTGAACAGCTAAAGGTAAAATTGTAGCAACCTAGGGAATTCTGGTGTGCTGTATGCAAGGATTGCCTTGGCAGCATAGCTGGAGCTAATGTGGTATATTCCTGGGATCTTAGCACAGAAAGGGGTGGCTAAAGTTGAGAGGACTACAAAAAAAGAATAACCTGGAACACTCTGTTCATGGGACATTTTGGTGGGTTAGCTAAAGATAAAATGGATATAAGCCAGTGTGGTCCTTAGGCTCTCCATGCAAAATGTGCCTTGGCAGAATAGTTGTAGCTGAAATGGATTAAAGCTGAGGTGTCACATGGTGTTCAGCACAGTGAGTTCCCTGGACTGTTGGCTGGAGATGAAGAAAGCATTGGTAGGAGTATTCTGAGGCATTCCACATAGGGGGTGCTATGGAAGCATGGGTGAACCCAATACAGATTCGGCTTGGTATTCCCAAATTACTCTGCATATGGGCTACTCTGTCCCAGTAGCTGTATCTGCGGCAGATGTCATCTGAGGGGTTCTGAGTCGCACTACCCTAGAAGTACCCTAGGAATGGTCTGGAGTATTCTGGGATTCTTTACCTCTGTCTTCTTGGCAAGAGGGCTGGGGCTGTATGAGTGCTAACCAGGTGTGTCCCAGTATACACTGCTGCATGGCCACCTTGGTGGTATAGCTTGGCTTGATGTGGGCTAGGGGCTCAGGGATGGCTGAGACAGCAGGACAGATAGAATGCCCTGATTGTGAACTTGCCTGTGCTTTCAAAGGGGAAGGGGAGTGTATATTTAGTCAATTAGTCCTCCACCACACTTGGAAAAGTTCTCTTTCAGATCTTTCCAATGTTTGGAGGAGATCTAGGGCTTACTCTTCTATATGTTTATTTATTTACTTTTTATGTTATGAAGTCACCATATAGTGATCCATGATACATTTTTTTGCATATATCACCCAGTATTCCATGCAATCCTTAATACCCATCACCAAGTTCACCCACCTCCCCACGCCCTCCCTTCTAAAACGCTCAGTTTGTTTCCCAGAGTCCATAGTCTCTCATGGTTTTTCTCCTCTTCTGATTTTCTCCTCTTCATTTTCCCTTTCCTTCTCTTAATGTCATCCATGCTATTCCTTACGTTCCACAAATAAGCAACAATGTAGGACCTGGCACAGACTTGCATCAGCAGTCCCAGGGGTAGCAACTGCCACCACCGCCACAACTGCTTTGCTTCTGCTGCAACTAAGAGGACCCAGCGCAGGCTTGAGTCAGTAGTCCCAGGAATGGCAGTCATTGGGGATGGGATCACCCTGACCAGTATCACAGTTGTGGTGCCAAGGATAGATAGACAAGTAGGAGCCTCGGGTGATAACTGAGACAGTGGCTGGGGATGCATACTGCCTGTGGGATGCTGAAGAATTCAATGGGGATTGAAGAGGGGGAGTCTATGTGTTCTTGATCATTTAGAGAGGAGAAGACTGTGGCTTGTCTCTGAGACAGAAATCTGAAGGCAGATAGTTTGCTTGCTCTGACCCTCCAAAAAGACATGAAAAGCTTCCAGAGAACAAAAGCCTCTAGAGAATAAAAGCCAAAAACAAAAACAAACAAACAACAACAACAACAAAAACCGGGCTTCATGGAGCCTAGCACCTTAATAGCTGGCATGGCAACCTGCATAAGCAGAACGGACTGAAATATTGTGGCAGGCCAATTCTCCAGAAGACAAGAAGAAAGAACAAGAGGACAATAACCACAGGGTCTGCATAAAATGGTAAAACTGCAACACCAGGGGAAAACCTTATATTAATTTCCTGGTATAGCCTCACAGCCTGTATATTTCTTAGGCACAAATTCTCTCTCTCTCTTTTTAAGTTCTTTCTCATGATTCTTGTTCTTTTATTTTTGTATTTACTATTTCAACTAGATGTTTAATACAATGTATTCCATAGTAACTTTTTAACTTGAACTTTTTCATACATATACTTCTTCCTTTTTAAAAAATATATATAGATATAAGCATTGGTGTAGTCCTTTTTCCCTATTAAATAACTACCTTTATACACACACACACACGTAAATATATGTACATATATATTTATATATGTATTTACTCATATATATAAATACATATACTTATATTTATAAATATATAAATATATTTATATTTATGTTATATATGTATATACACATGCATATTTAAATTTATATTAAATTTGTAATTAATTTATATTAAATATAAATTAAAACATATATATGCATATATATTTTAAAGATTTTATTTATTTTATTTGACAGAGATTACAAGTAGGCAGAGAGGCAGGCAGAGAAAGAGGAGGAAGCAGGTCTGATGTGGGGCTTGATCCCAGGACCCTGGGACCATGACCTGAGCCGAAGGCAGAGGCTTTAACCCACTGAGCCCCCAGGCGCCCCTATGCATATATATATGTTTTAATTTCCCATATCCCAGTTTTAATTTCCCCATATCTCTGGAAATTTGAGTTCTCAATGATGACAAGATGAACCCAGGAAGCTGAAATATCTTTCCTTACCCACATTGGGGGATTATAATGACCTTTGTGTTACCTCCCCCCTTTTTATTTTGTATTTTTTTCTTTTTCTTTTTTTGGTAATTTTATTTTTCTGTCAGTATTCCAATATTCATGGTTTATGCGCCACTCCCAGTGCTCCATGCAATACATGCCCTCCTTAATACCCACCATCAGGTTCTCCCAACCCCCCACCACCTTCCTTTCCAAAACCCTGAATTTGTTTCTCAGAGTCCACAGTCTCTCATGGTTTGTCTCCCACTCCAATTTCCCCCAACTCACTTCTCTCCTTCACCCAATGTCCTCTGTGTTACTTCTTATGCTCCACAAGTAAGTGAAACCATATGATAATTGACTCTCTCTGCTTGACTCATTTCACTCAGCATAATCTCCTCCAGTCCCATCCATGTTGATACCAAAGTTGGGTACTCATCCTTTCTGATGGAGGCATAATATTCCATTGTATATATGGACTGTATCTTCTTTATCCATTCATCTGTTGAAGGGCATCTTGGTTTTTCTACAGTTTGGTGAATATGGCCACTACTGCTATGAATGTTGGGGTACAGAGGGCCCTTCTTTTCACTACATCTCTATCTTTGTGGTAAATACCCAGTAGTGTAATTGCAGGGTCATAGGGTATCTCTATTTTTAATTTCTTTTTTTTAAAGATTTAATTTATTTATTTGACAGATGGAGATCACAAGTAGGTAGAGAGATAGAAGGAAGCAGATTCCCCACTGAGCTGAGAGCCTGATGTGGGGCTTGATCCCAGGACTCTGGGATCATGACCTGAGCTGAAAGCAGAGGCTTTAACCCACTGAGCCACCCAGGTGCCCCCTATTTTTAATTTCTTAAGGAATCTCCACACTGTTTTCCAAAGTGGCTGCACCAACTTGCTTTCCTACCAAGAGTGTGAGAGGGTTTCCCCTTCTCCACATCCTCTCTAACACTTGTTAGTTACTGTATTTTTAATTTTGGCCATTCTAACTGGTGTAAGATGGTACCTCAATGTGATTGTTAATTGAATCTCCCTGACAGCTAATGATGATGAAAAATTTTTCATGTGTTTGTTAGCCATTTGCATGTCTTCTTTAGAGAAGTGTCTATTCATGTCTTCTGCCCATTTTTTGATGTCATTATCTGGTGTGTGTGTGTGTGTGTGTGTGTGTGTGTGTGTGTGCGCGCACGCGCGCTGATTTTGAGGAGTTCTTTATAGGTCTTGGATATTAGCCCCTTGTCTGTAGTGTCATTTGTGAATATCTTCTCCTATCCCATGGGTTGCCTTTTTGTTTTCTTGACTGTTTACTTTGCTGTGAAGAAGCTTTTGATCTTGATGAAGTCCCAAAAGTTCATTTTCACTTTTGTTTCCTTTGCCTCTGGAGACATGTCTTGAAAGAAGTTGTTGTGGCTCATGTCCAAAAGGTTACTGCCTATGTTCTCCTCTAGGATTTTGATGGATTCCTGCCCACATTGAAGTATGTTATCCATTTCGAGTTTATCTTTGTGTATGGTGTAAGAGAATGATCGAGTTTCATTCTTTTATACATAATTGTCCAATTTTCCCAGCACCATTTATTGAAGAAACTGCCTTTTTTCCACTGTATATTTTTTCCTGCTTTGTCAAAGATTATTTGACCATAGAGTTGTGGGTATATATCTGGGCTCTCTACTCTGTTTTCTTTTTCTTCTGTCAGAATTTTTCTTTGTTTGTTCTTGTTTTTGAACTTTCTAAATCTTACTCTTGGGGCTAATTTTGGCTGTGTTTCTTTTTTTCTTTTACTTTTTCTTTTGTTGGTCTTTTTCTTTGTTTGTTTTTGTTTTTGTACTTTATGAATTTTACTCTTGGGCCTAAGTTTGGCTGGGTTATTTTTTTTCCTTTCTTTTTGTGGTGACATCTGATTGCTCCCAAACTTCCCTGGATGCACCTTGCCTGGATGGATAGTGGCTGGTGTTTTCAGCTATACATCCTCTCAAACAAACTGAACAGAATGACAAGGAGGAGGAATTCCCAACAAAGAAAAGACCCAGAGACAATGGCCTGTCCAGCAGATCTAATGGATATAGATCTAGGCAAGATGTCAGAAATGGATTTAGGGTAGCAGTTATGAAGGCAATACTCAGGATGGTGGAAACTATTAGTGGCAGAAGTGATAGGAGAAGGGGCAGAATTTTAAAATCCTATGAATGAAATACAATCTAATCTAGATACTCTAACAGTTAAGGTAAATGAAGCAGAAGAAAGAATAAGTGATCATGAAGACAAACTGACAGTAAAGAAAGATCAGGAATAGGCCTGAAACAAGCAGATTAAAATCCATGAGAATGGAATTAGAGAAATAAATGATGAAATTAAACGTTCCAATGTCAGAGTTATTAGGATCCCTGAGGGGACTTAGAAAGAGAGGACTAGAAGATATATCTGACCAAATTGTAGCCAAGAACTTCCCTTATCTGGTGACTGAAACAAGCATTCAAGCCCTAGAGGCAGAGAGGACACCACCTAAGTTCAAGGAGGGTAGATAAACACCCAGATAACTAATAGTAAAACTCGTAAAACCTGGATTCAAGGAAACAATTTTAAGGGCAGTTAGGGGGAAGAGATTCCTTACATAAAGAGGGAGGAACATCAGAATAACATCAGACCTGTCCACAGAGATCTGACAAACCAGAAAGGTCTGGCAAGACATATTCAGGGTACTAAATGAGAAGAATATGCAACCAAGAATTCTTTATGTGGAAAGGCTGTCATTAAGATTAGATGGAGAGATATGAAGCTTTCAGGACCAGTAGAGACTGAAAGAATATGTCACCACTAAGCTGGCTTCACAAGAAATATTAAGGGGAGGCTTTCTGTAAACAGAAAGTCCCTGAGAATGATACAGTAGGACACTATATCATTCATAAAGTGTCTATCCAACAAGAAGACCTAACAATTGTAAATATCTATGACCCCAACATGGGAACAACCAACTAAATAAGCCAACTGTTAATCAAAATAAAGAGACATATTGATAAGAATATGTTAAATGTAGGGGATCCTAACATGTCACTCTCAGCATTAGACAGATCATCTAAACAGATAATCAACAAAGAAACAAGCACTTTGACTGACACACTGGGCCAGATGGACCTCATCGATATATACAGAACATTACTCCCTAGAACAAGAGAATACTCAGTATTCTCGAGCACACATGGAGCTTTCTACAGAATAGACCACATACTGGGTCATGAACCATTTCTCAGTGGATATCAAAAGATAGAGATTATACCCTGTGTATTCTCAGACCACAATATTTTGAAATTGCAACTCAATCACAAGAAAAAATATTGAAAGAAATTCAAACACTTGGTAGCTATAGACCATCCTGCTCAAGAATGTTTGGGTTAATCAGGAAATCAAAGAATTTAATAAAGTCATGGAAACCAGTGAGAATGAAGACACATCAATACAAAAACTATGGGACACACCAACAGCAGTCTGAGGGGGTAAATTCATAGCCATCCAAGCCTCAATCAAAAAAAATAGAAATATCCTGAAGACACAAACAATGTTTACACCTTAAAGAACTGGAGAATCAACAACAAATTAAACCTAACCCATGTACGAGAAGAGAAATAATTAAGACTAAAACAGGAATCAATGACTTAGAAACTAGAAATACAGAAGAACACATTAATGAAACCAGAAGCTTGTTCTTTGGAAGAATTAATAAGATCAATAAACAAGTGACCAGACTTATCCAAAAGAAAAACAAAAGGACTCAAATTAACAAAACTATGAATGAAAGGGGGGAGATCATGATTAACACCAAGGAAATAATTATTAACACATATAAGCTAAAAAGTTGAGCAATGTAGAAGAAATGGATGCATTCTTGGAAACCTATGAACTACTGAGACTGACAATGTGAATAGAGCAATAACCAGAGACGAGATTGAAGCAGTGAATAAAAACCTCCCCAAAAATAAGAGTCCAGTACCTGATGGATTCCCTGGAGAATTCGATAAATCATTGAAAGAAGAAACAATAACTCCAGATCCACAGATCTGTGGATCTGTGGATTTACAACTAACTGTGCACAAGCAGCCACCCGGGTTCTGGCATTTGCCCTTAGGCCCTGGAATCCTTTGAGTGTGTTATCAGGGGCTTCCCCTCCCACTACCACTCAGCAAGCTATTGCTGGTCCCCAGGTGCAGGACTCTTTTGCACTAGGGTATAATTTTACTTTCCAGTGGGTAGCATCTGGTGGCCCCCTTTCCTTTCTGTTTATCCTCTGATATTTGTCCATGCAATCACAACCTCCATCCTTTGTACCTTTCAACTCAAGATTCCCTGCCCTTATAGAGATCCAGACATACACTCTTACATTTCAGGCTGATTTCTTGGGTATTCAAACTGGCTCAGTAGTTCCCCATCTTGCCATCTTGCCCCTCCCTCTGTGTAGTATATGTCTTGTGTGCATTTCTGTGTATCTTGGTACCATATGCATGGTGTCAGTTTGATATGTTTGTCTTATATGTGTGCTGAGTGTGCATTTGTGGTATATCATGTGATATATGTGCAGCATGAGATATCTGTGTGGTGTGAGTTTGGTGTATATGTGGTGTGTATGTTTGTGGTATATATATGGTTTGTGTGTGTGTGTGTATGTGATTATCACATGTGGTACCTGTGCAGTATGTTTGTGGTATGTGGTATTTGTAGTGTATGCATGCTATATGTATCTGTGTGATATTGTGATGTGTTTGTGGATTATGTGTGATGTGTGTAAAATATGTATTTATTTGTGCATTGTGTGCATGGTATATGTAGCTTATGAGTGGTGTGTGTATTGTGTGTGTGGGTACAATGTGTTATACATCTGTTTGTGCCTGGTGTATGCATAGTTTGTGTATGTGTGTATTATATGTAAGGTGTGTTTTATGCTGCATGTGTATTTTATGTGTGTTGTGTGTTGCAAGTGATTGAGGGACATGTGTGTGAATGTTGTGCATGTATTATGTGTGTGTAGTATATGCATGGTTTATGTCTGATGTGTGAGTGGTTTATGTGTATTTGTATATATGTATGTATATGTGGTATATATGTGGTCTGTTTGTTGTGTATGTGTTGTGTCTGACATGTGCTGTTGTGTGAGATATTTGTAGAGTTTATGGTGTATGTGTGATGGGTATGGGGTGTATCTGTGAATTGTACATGGCATATGTGTAGTGTGTGTTTTATTCATATGATGTAGGTGTTGCATATGCTATGTACATATGGTGTAAGGGTCTGTTTGAAGTGATTTTGGTGTGTGTGTATTGGATGTGTAGTGTGTGTGTATCTATATTATTTGTATGGTGCAAGCTGTGTATGCGGTGTTTGTGCATATAGATTGCATGTGATATTATGTGGTATAAATATGTTGTGTGTGTTGTGTTTTTGTTTTGTGGCTGTGGCTTTTTGTTGTTTATTTGGATATATGTGTGTTGCATGTATATGGATTTTATATGTGTAGTGTGTGTGTTTCCTTGTGATATGTGTTTGTGCTATATGAGTAGTGTGAGTGGGATGTGTTTCATATGTGTAGTGTATATTTTGTACATGTGATAACTGCTCTGTATGAGTGCTGTGTGTGTTTTATATTTGCAGTGTGTATTGTATGTTTGGTATTTGTGTGTTTTTTGTGCAGTGTGTGTGGTATATACATTTTGTGTGTGATGTATGTGTGTTGTGTATGCTATATGTATGTCCCTGTGTGTTGTATATGTCACATATTTATTTGTATGGGTTATGTGTGATGTGTATGTGGTCTTTGTGTGGTGTGAGTTGTGCATGTGTTGTGTCTTTGTGTGGCAAAGGAGACTAGCTTGTATGCTATATGTAGCATTTTTATGTGATGCATGCATGTATATACCTCCCTGTAGATTATTTATAGCATATGTGTGGAATATGTATGGTGAATGTATGATTTTTGTGTTGTATTGTGTGTATGAAATATGCATATAGTTTATATGTAGTGAACCTGTCATTTGTGTGGTTCATGTGCCACAATTGGGTGTGGTATACGTTTTGGTTTTGTGTTTTTTTATATGGTTTGTATATGTGTGTGGAATATGTATGTGGATTATTTGTTCTGTGTGTGCAATATATATGTGTGTTGCATATGGTTTATGTGTGGTGTGTGTGGCATTTGTGGTGTATGTTTGCTATGTGTGTCTCTGTGGTCTCTGCATGGTGTGTTTGTGCTCTATGTATGTGTGCATTTTCAGGAATATATGTGTGTGTTTACAATGTATATCTGGTGTTTGTGTTTGAGTGGTGTGTGTGGTTATATGGGTTGTGTGTATTGTATGTATTCTGTGTGCATGTTATACATGTGGTATGTGTGTAGTATTTATAGTTTATGTGTGCTCTGTATATGTCTTTTTAATATATATATGGGATGTTTGTGGTGTATATATGTTGTATGTGTGTTATTTATGTGATGTGTTTGGTATACATTGTGTGACTATAATGTATGTGGGGTGTGTGTGTATGGTGTGTGTGAGGTCTGTGTAGTGATACTGCATGAGTGGTGTTTGTGTGTGTTTGGTATATTTGTGTTGTGTGTGGTATATGTATACTGTGTATGTTGTGTATGTGTGGGATATGTTAGTTATTGTATATGTGAGGTTTGTATGTTGTGTAAATTAGTTGTGTTTTTTAGGTATGGTATACATGTGGTGGATGTGTGCAGTAAATGCTACATGTTTGTGTGATGTGCAAGTATGGTGTATGTGTAGAATATGTTTGGTGTATGTGGTGTAGTATTTATTTTATTTTTATTTTTTATTCATTTATTTTTTGTGGTGTGGTATATATGTGGTGGTGTCTGTGGTGTGTACATGATGTGTGTATGTTATGATACTGTCTCTGGTGTGTGTGTGTGTGCTATGTGTGTTTTGGTGGTATCTGTATAGTGTGTGTGGTATATGTGGTGTGAGTGCATTGGTGTATTTGTAGTGTTAGTGTGGTGTATGCATCATATTTGTGAGGTGTATGTGTGGTTGTATTTATATGATATATGTATTTGTGTGTGGTATAGGTGCCATGTAGATACAACTGGTAGGTGTGTAGTGTATGTGAAGTGTGTGAGTATGGTGCATGTGTGGTGTCTGTGTAAGTGATATCTGTATGTGGTGTGTGAATATTGTATTTGTGGTATAATGTGTATCTGTATGTGTATTTGTGTATTGTGTATGTGTAATGTGTATTTGTGGTATAATGTATTTGTGCTGTTTGTGTCTGTGGATATGTGTGGTGTATATGTGGCATATATATCATATGTGTGCCAGGTATATATATGTTTGCAATTTAGGTATTGTGTGTGTGTCTTGTGTTTGAGTGTTGTGTGGGGTGTATGTGTTGTGTGTGCAGTCTGTCTATGGTATACATGGTGTTTGGTTTATATGGTTTGTGTGGTGTCTATGTGAGTGATATATGTGTTTGGTATTTGTGTAGTAGATGTGTGGTGCATGTGGTCTTTTTGTGCTCTGTATGGTATATGTGCTGTCTTTGTATGTGGCATACATTAATACTGTGTGTTATATGTACTATTTGTGGTGTATACGTACTGATATTGTGTTTGTGAATTATGTGTAGCCTGTATATCATATATGTGTTGTGTGCATTTAGTGTCTGTAGGAGATGTTTTTGTGTGCTGTATATCCGTGTATGAAGGGTGTATCTGTGGTGTGTGTTTTGTGATGTGTACATTGTATATGTATATTGTATGTATTTTGTGTGTCATATGTGAATTGTTTATGAGTGGTATATGTATGGTGTATGTGTGCTGTGTGTGGGTGGTACATGTTTGGTATGAGTGTGGTGTGTGCATGTGTGTGGTGCATGTGTTGTGTGTGCGTGCTACTACTGTGCTGTCCATATACCTCTGACATTTTGTATTTTGTGTGTGCTGCATGTGGTGTTTGTGTGTTTGTGTGGTGCATGTGTGTTATTCATGTGTCATGTCACATGTGCCTCTAACATTTTAAAAAATTTATTTTATTTTTTCAGTGTTCCAAGATTCATTGTTTATGCACCACACCCAGTGTTCCATATAATACATGACCTCCTTAATACCCACCATCAGGTTCTCTCAAACTCCCACACCCCCTCACCTCCAAAACCCTCAGTTTGTTTTCCAATGTTGCTGTATGAACTTGCATTCCCACCAACAGTGTAAGAGGGTTTCCTTTTCTCCACATCCTCTCCAACACTTGTTGTTTACTGTTTTGTTAATCTTGGTCATTCTAAATGCTGTAAGGTGGTATCTCAATGTGGTTTAGATTTGAATCTCCCTGATGGCTAATGATGATGAATATTTTTTCATGTGTTTGTTAGCCTCTGATATTTTTTGATTTTTGTATTCTGTATGTGTGGTGTTTGTGGAGGTGCCTGTGTGTAATTTCTGTGTTGTATGAGTTTGGTGTGTATTCAGAGTGTCTATTGTTTTTGTTGAGTATCTGTGATGTATGTATGTTGAATGTGTTGTGTATACTTGGGTTTATATGTGTGGTGGATGTGTGCTGTATTTGTGGTTTGTGTAGATGTGGTATATGAGTGCTGTGAGTGTGGTGTGTGTATAGTGTGTGTGGTATGTGTTTTTGGGGGGCTGTTTTTTTATGCATCTCATGTGTGTGATATGGTTCATATGTGTGGTCTATGAATGGTGTTTGGTTTTTGTGTACTATGTTTGTGGTATATGTGTTTTATGTGTGGGTGGTATGTGACTGTGAATATGTGTGTTATGTGTATACATGCTTTGTGTATGTGTGATTTGTGTGTGTTTGGGTGAGGTATGTATAGTGAGTATGTGGTGTATTCTTGGTGTTTTTGTGTATGTAGTATATGACTGATATGTGATAGTTTGCATCACATGCATTTTATGAAATAAGATTTTATTCGAATGACCCATTATACTCTGTATAGTTTCAATGTCTATATTCTATAACTTTAGTTTATGTGTGGTATAGGTGTTTCATGTATATTTGTTGTATTATGTGTATAGGAGGTGTGTGAGTGTGGTATATATGCGGAATGTTGGTGTTTTTATAGTATGTCATTTGTTGTGTGTGTATGTTTTATGTGTGTTGTATGTAATACATTTGTGGTGTATGAATGTTGTTTGTGTAACACATGTGGTGTGCTAATGGTGTTTGGTGAAAGTTTGGTATGAGTCATGTGTGGTATATATGTTGTATTTGTTTTGAGTATGAGGTGTGTGTGGTTTGTTTGTGGTTTATTTTTGTGTGTGTTTTGTATGTGTGGTGTTTGCATAGATGCTGCAGGTATTCTATGTATGTACTGTGTGTTGTCCCTGTTTTATATGTATTATGTATGTGGTTTTTGTGTGGTAGGGTTGTGTTATGTATATCTGGTGGTTTATGTGTATGTAATGTGTAAGAGTGGTATGTATGTTGGGTGTGCAAGATTTATAATTTTGTGTGTGTTGTTTGTACTGTATATGTATGCTATGTTGTATAGTATGTATATTTGTATATGTGAGGTGTGTGTAATTTGAGTGTGCTTTATGTGTGCTAATGTGTATTGTGAGGTATTTTAGTAGTGTATATGTTGTTTGTGTGTACTGTATTTAAAGTATGTGTACAAAATATGGGTATTTTGTGTGTGTATTTGTGTGGTATGTGTATATGTTTTCTATGCAGTGTGTGTGTGGTACATATTCGGTGTATGTATATGGTATATTTGTTTATCTTCATGTGTTTTATGTGTGGTGAATATATTTGTGTTGTGTTTGTATTGTATATGGAGTGTGTGAGGTATATTTGTGTTGTTTATTGTGTATGATGTTTGTGTTTGTGGTATATGTGTGGTTTATGTCTTATATGTGTGGTGTGTGTATGGCATATGTGTGTTCTTTGTGTTTTGCTTGAGCTAAGTATACATGGTGTATGTGTGGTATATTTGTAGGGATTTTGTGATGTATGTGTGGTGTGTGTGGTATATGTGTAATTGGAATAATATATGTTTGGTGATTACGTGGTATGTGAGTGTGTGTGACAATGTTTGGGATATATCGGATGTTTGTGTGTCTTTGTGTCTTGTTTTTTTTTTTATGTGTGAAGTGTTTATGTATCCCATGTGTTTTGTTCATGAGGATTTGTGTCATATGTAGTATATGTGTGGTATATGCATGGAGTGTGTGTTCATGGTATATGAGTGGTCTTTGTGGTGCTTATGAGGTGTGTGATATTTTGGGCGTGAATGTACTTTATGTTTGGCATATATATGGTAAGTGACTGTGTAATATGTGTGGTGTATGCACTATGTTGATGTGATGTTTGTGATGTATGCGTGGTGTGTGTTGGTTATGTGTGTTGGTCTTTTGTATGGTGTGTAGTGTATGTGTAGTGAATTTGTGTGTGATGTATTTGTTGTATGTGTTTGTGGTATAAGTTTACGTATGGATTTTTGTATGAGGTATTTGTGTGTTGTGTGTGGTATATGTGTGAAGCATATGTTGTGTATGTGTGGTGTGTGTAGTATAAGTGGCTTTCATTTGACATTTGATATTTTTGATATATGCGTGGTTTGTGTGACATTTGAGTTGTGTGCATGTGGGCTGTGTGGCATATGTGTGGTATTTGTGGCATAGTATGTTGATTTTGTGGTGTATGAGTGACTTGTTAGTGGTATACTTTTCATGTGTGTCTGCATGGTGTGTATATTTGGTATGTCTGTGTGTGGTATATGTTTGGGTTCTGTGGTGTTTTTGTAGTGTATGTATGATGTATTGTGTTTGAGTGCAGTTTGTGTGTAGTGTATAGTGGTGTGTGTATGGTGTGTGTTTGTTGCATATCTCGTGTGTGTGTTTGTATATGCTGTGTGTGGGTATTTGTGTATGGTTATGAGTGATGTGTGTTTGTTTCTGGTGTATGGGTAGTGTATTCATTGTTCATGTGTGGTGTGTATGTTTTGTGGGCTTTATGCTTTGTGTATATTTGGGTATTTGTGGTGTTTGTGTGTATAGTATATGTACTGTGTGTGTTTAGTATATGTATTGTCTGTGTTGTGCATGTGTGGTGTGTGCATGGTATCTTTTGTGTGTTGTCACACATATAGGTATTTACATGATGTATGTGAGGCATTTCTGTGTATGGCATATGTGTAATATATATGTCTTTTGGTTTTGTTTTCTGTCTGGTATATGTTTGGTGTGTGTTTGGTATATGTATGGTGTGTATGCAGTATTTATTTGTGTGATATATGTGTTGTGTGTTCATGGAATAGGTACTGTGTGTGTGATTTATGTGTAGTGTGTGTTATTCACACAATGTGTGTGTGTGTGTGGTGCATGTGTGGTGTGTGTAATATGTATTGTGTTGTGTGGTATACATTTGGCCTATGCATGCTGTGTATGTTTTGTATATTTTGTGTGTATGTATTGTGTTCTCCATGTGTGGTATGTGTGCTCTATATATTGTGTGTTCAATTGTGTTTTCTATATGACTGGTGTGTTTGTGCGTGTTGTATATCTGTGTTATATCTATTATTGGCATGTGATGTATTTTTGTGGTATGTGTTTCTACATGTGGTAAAAGTGTGGTGTGTATATGGTATATGAATAATGTATGTTTATTATGGTATATGAATGGTGTGTGTGTGTGTGTCTGAAGTTTACTGTGTGTGTGTGGTATGTTTTTAGTGTGGTGTATTGTGGGGTAGGTGAGGTATGTAAATGTTATATGGGTAGTCTATATTGGTATATGTGTGATGTGCTTAAGGTATGTGCATGTGTTTTGTTTTTCTCTATGCATGATATGTGTGATGTATATGTGATGTTGAATTTGTGCTTTGTGTGTTTGCTGTCTTGTGGTGTGTGTGCTTGGTGTATGTTCATCTATGTATGGTGTGTATGTAGCACAAGTTTTTGGTGTGTCATATATGTGGATTCGTGTGGTATATCTGTGCTATGTAGGTATTATATGGTCTGTGTGAGCTCTATTTGTTTTATTTGAGTGCTATATGTGTGGTGTGTGAAGTATATATGTGATGTGTATGTCAGATATGTAAGTATGTGTGTGCAGTGTATGTATGTTGTCTGTCTTGTGTTTAATGATTTGTGTGGTATATATGTAATTTCTATTTGGTATATGTGTAGTTTGTGTAGGCTATATGTTCTATGTGGTTGTGGTGTACCTGGTGTGTGTTTAGTGTATGTGTGGTGGATGTGTATGGTGTGTGTATTTTCTGTGCAATATCTGTATGTGTTGTCTGTGGTTTTTTGTTTGTGTGGTATGAGTATAGTGTGTGCATGGTATATTTATGTCTGTGTGTGCATGTGTGTGTGTTATGAGTTGTGTATGCATGTGTGTAGTATGTGTGTGTTGTGTACATGATGTTTATTTCATGTCTATGTGGTATATGTATATGTGTGGTTGGTGTATGCAGTAGGTGTAGTGTTTGTGTGATGTACATGTATGGTGTGTGTGGAATATGTGTGGTGTATGTGTGTGTAGTGTATGTATCATGTATGATATGTGTAAATTATGTAGTCTCTGCCTCTGATGTGAATGTGTGCTGTGTTTTTGTGGTATATGTGTTGTGTGTAATATATATGGTTTGTGTTGGTGTACTTGTAGTGTGAGTGTGTTGCATGTGGTGTTTGTCAGGAGTATGTGAGGTATGTGTGTTTAAGTGATATATGTGATTGTGCATGCCGTGTATGTACAGTGTGTGTGGTGTGTATGCATGTGTATGTTATATATGGTGTGTACATGGTGTACATATGGTCTGTCTGTATATTTTTGGAATATGTTTGTAATGCCTGTGGTGTATAAAGAGTTTGCATGTATCTGTGATTAATGTGTAATGTGTGTTTGGTGCGTGTGTATTTTGCATGGTCAATGTGTCATGTTTGTGTGAAGTGTATGTGGTGTATGTGTGCTGTGTCTTTGGTTTATATGTAGTGTTAGTTAAGTGTGGTATGTGTAGTGTATGGTTAGTATTTGTGTATGCATATGTTATATATTTATATTTGGTTTATGGGTGAGGTGTGTGTGTATGATGCACAACGTTTGTGTGTGGTGTATGTGTTGTGTGTGTATGGTACATGTGTGCTATGTGTTTTGTGGTGTATATATGGTATATGTGTATTGTATGTTGGGGTGTTATATATATGGTTTGTGGGTGATATATGTGTGGGGTGTGTGGTCATGAGGTGTATGTTTGCTATGTGTGCTTGTGATATATATATATATATATACACACACACATACATATATATTGTGTGTGTGTGTGTGAGTGTTTGTGGTATAAATATGGTGTGTGTGATGTGTCAGTGTTTGGTGTTTTATTGCCGTGTGTGGTATATGTATGTGTATAGTGTATATACGGCTTCTGTGTGTTGTATACATGTGATGTGTGCTGTTTATTTGTATAGTGTGTGACATATATGCTGTTTGTGTTTTGTATATTTGGTATGTGTGTGGTTAGTATGTTGAGTGTGTATGATGTGTGTGGTGTGTATGGTGTCTGGTGTGTCTGTGTTGCATATGTGTTATGTTTGTTGGTGTATATGTGATCTGTTTGGATTTATGTGTGGTTGGTATGCAGCATACATGTGGCATATATATATATATATATATATATATATATATATGGTATATGTGTGGTGTGTGTGATGTATATGCAGTAAATGTTTCATGTATGTGGTGAATGTGTGGAGTGTATATATGTGGATTGTTTTTGGTGTGTGTGGTGTGTTTTGTGTGTTAATACTATGTGTGTGGTGCATGTGTTGTGCGTATTGTGGTTTTGGTGTGTGTGTGTAATATGTGTGGTGGTGATTTTAATGTGTGTGTGGTATCTGAGTGTGTTGTGTATTGTAGTGTGTGTGGTGTTTCTGTAGTATATATGTAGTTTGTATGTGTGGTTTGTGTGGTGTATACATGGAATGTTCATGTTTTATGGAATACTTATAGTGTGCTTGTTGTTAATGTATGTTGTGTGAGTCAGGCATATATTTGTGTGAGTGTTGGTATAGGTGTGTATATGTTGCATATGATTATTGGTGTATTTGTGGTGTGTTTGTGCTGTATGTGTGATGTGTATGTGCTTTATGAGGTTGTGTGATATGTTTATGGATGGCATGTGTGTATATGTGTGCGTGTTTTCTGTGTAATTTATGGTGTATGAGTGGTGTGTGTGTTATATTTGTACTTTTTGTTTTGGTTTCAGTGTTGTGCATATGTATGGTGTGTTAGTGTATGCTTGATCTGTATGGTATAAGTGTTTTGTGCATGGTGTAAGTGTATTGTTTGTGTGATATACATGTCATCTGAGTGTGGTGCATATGTGTCTTTGAGGTCTATGTGTGATTTGTTTGGTATGTGTGTAATTTTTCTGTGTATAATACTTTGCATATGTGTTGTATGTGTTATGATAGCATGTGATGTATGTATAGTGTGTGTGGTGCTTGTTTGTGGTGTATATATGTGTGTAGTTTATGTAAGTCCATGGGTTTCCTGTAGTGAGAGTTTGGTATATGTGGGGTGTGTTGTATATGTATGGTGGGTATGTAGTGAAAGTGTGGGGTCTTTGAGTGGTATATGTCTGCTGTATGTTCTTTATTTGTGGTGTGTGTGGTGTAAATGTGGTGTTTTGTATTTTGTATTTGGAGTGCATGGTTTTATTGTTGAGTGTGTTGAAATGGGCAGGGTGTGTGTGTGTGATCTCTGTGGGTTGTGTTTGTGTGGTATATGTGTTGTTTCTGTGGTGTTTGTGTGTTGTGTGTGGATTTACACATGCTCTATTCAGTGTATGTGTGGTATGAATGCAGGGTCTTTTGGTGTGTCTCTGTGGTGTATGTGCAGAGTGTGTTTAGTATATATAGTGTATGTAGATTATATTTAGCATGTGTGTCATATATGTGTTATGTGTATGTGGAATGTTCTGGTGTGTGTTATATGTGTGCATATTTGGTATATGTGTGAGGTGTGTGTTATATATCTGTATTTGTGTTTGTTGTATGTGTGGTGTGTATGTATATATTATGTGTATTGTGTCTGTGATCTGTGTGTGATTTGTGCACAGTCTTCTGTGTGTGTAACAAATGTGTGGTGTTTGTGTGAAACTTAATTGCTGTGTGTGGTATATGTGTCAAGATTTTGTGTGGTGTATGTGTCGTGTATATGTGTTATTTGTGGTGCATGTATATGTGTGGTATATGCAAGTGTATAGATTATTTGTGGTGTGTGTGGTATATGTCTATTGTGTGTTATATGTGTGTATTGTAGGTGTCTGTGGCATATGTGTGTTTTTTGCTGTATGTGTAGTGTATGTATCAGATATATATGTGTGTATGAAGTATATATCTGGTGTGCGTGTGTCTTCTTTTGAGTGGTGTGTGTGGTATATATGTTTTGTGTGGTATACATATGGTATGTGTACGGCATATGTTCCATGTTTTTGGATATAGTGTGTGTATAGTTCATGTGTTCTGGGTGTGTATGGTGTGTGTGAAGTCTGTATTTCTGATATTTGTTTCCATGTGGTGTATGTGTGGTTTGTGAGTATGCTGTGTGTGTATCTGTGTTTTGATATTTGTTTGTGTGTGGTAAATGTATAATGAGTATGTGGATGTGGTGTATGTATAGTTTGTGTCTGTGTATGGTGTATGTGTGGTATGGATGTGGCATGTGTGTTGTGTCTGTTCTATGTATAGGTACTATCTGTGTGGTCAGGTGAACTATCTGTGTACATGTTGTTGCTGTGTATAGTGTGAGTGTGGTATACATGTGCTCTGTGTGCCTGTGGTTTATGTGATGTATGTGTGTATTATGGGTGTGGTGTTTATGTGGTATATATTTGGTGTGTGTGTGGTAAATGTGAGGTGGACCATGGTTGTATATGGTATGTGTGTGTGGTAAATGTGTGGTGTGTGAATGTGCTCTTTGTTATGCAGATGTAGGTATGTGGTAGGTGTGTGCTGTCTGTATGTACTGTTTTTGCATATGGTGTGTTTGTAGTTTATGTGTGCCTTGTATATGTGTGGCTTATGTATGCCACATGTGTAGTATTTGTGTGTTATATGAGTTTTGTGTGTTGTGAGTGTAGTATATGTGTGGTGCATGTGTACTATACATGTTGTTTGTGATGTGGTGTGAGTGTAATGTTTGTATGGTGTCTGTGTATGATATGTGTGGTTTCTGTGTGTGGTATATGTACAATGTGTGTATGAAGTGTTTGCACGGTCCTTGTATGTGTATTTTTTGTTTAGTTTGTGATTTTTATGGTATATGTGTACTCTCTGTGTCTGTGGTTTATGTGTACTGTGTTTGTCATTTATGTCTAGCGTATGTGTGGTATACATAGGGTGTTTATGTAGTGAATGTGTTGTATGTATTATATGTGTGAGTATTTGGTGTATTGTTAGGTGTGTGTGTGTGTGTATGTGTTATTTATCTGTGTTTGTGGTGTTTGTAATATGTGTGTGTGTGGTGTAATTATGGTGTGTGTTTTTGTAGTGTGTGTGTGGCATATAAATTTTGTGTGTGTTGTGTGTATGTGGGTGCTATACATGTGGTGTGTATGGTATATATGTGTTTGGTATATGTGTTGTGTGAGATGTGTGTGTAATAGATGGGCTCTGTGTGTGTTTGCAGAATATGATTAGTTTTTGTGTGGTACATGAGGTATGTGTGTGATATGTGTGTGGTGTGACTGTGGTGTATGTTTATATGTATGTATGCATGTGTGCACACACTAATATGTGTGTGAATGTTTGTGGTATTGTGTGTGTGTGTTGGCTGTATGTGTTTGATTAATATACATGTGCTGCTGTGGTATTGTGTGTGTGTGTTGGCTGTATGTGTTTGATTAATATACATGTGCTGCATTTATTGTGTATGTGTGATATGAGAATATTGTGTGTGGTATGTGTTTGTGTAGTAGATGTGTGGTGTGTTTATTGTGCATATGTGATGTCTATTAGGTATATATTTGTATAAGTATAGGGCTTATGTGTGGTGTGTGTGCATGGCATATGTGTGGTATGTGTTTGATATAGAGTTGTTTATGTATAATGTATGTGTGAAGTATGTGTGATGTATGTAGAAGTTGTGTGGTGTGTATTTGGTGTTTGTGGTGTGTATGTGTGGTATGTGATTTGTGCTTGTGTGGTGTTTTGTTCTGAGTGTGTTGGGCGTGGGTGGTATATATTTCATATGTATTACATACATGTGTGGTATATGTGTGCTGTGTGTGGTTATGTGCACTCTATATTTTTTTGTATATGTGTAGTGTGCATGTGATGTTGGTATATAGAAAAAGTGAGCTCTGTGTGGTGTTATTAGGTTGTGTATGGTGTTCTGTTCTGTTTTTGTGTGTGGTTTATTTTTATATAGTGTGTATATGGTGTCTTTGGAGTGTGAATGTTTGCTGTGTGTGGTGCATTTTTTAATATATGTGGTGTTTGTATATTGTGTCTTGGGAGTGTGTGTGCTTTATATGTTGATTGTCTGTTATATGGATGGTCTGTGTGGTGCCTGTGTGGTGTATATACTATGTTTGTGTGGTGTATCTATGGTGTGGGTGTGATGTATGTGTGAAATGTGTGGATTTATTTGTGGTGTGTGTACATATTATTGGGGTGGTGTTTGGTGTATGTATGGAGTGTGTTTGGTATATGTGTAGTGTGTACATGGTATATGTGATATGTGCATGTGTATCATGTATGAAGAATGTGTAGAGTATATATGGTATATATGTGGAGTATTTGGGGTGTATGTGTGGTGTGTGTGAGATGTGTGTAATATATGTGTAGTGTATGTCTGGCACATGTTGTGGTTGTGGTGTGTGTTTACTGTATACATGGTGTGAGTGTAATATGTTGTGTCTCTTGTATATGTGCAGTGTGTTGTGTTTGGTGTATGTTTGGTGTGTGTGTTTCTATAGTATATGGGTGGTGTGTCTACAGACTATGTGTGCCTATGTGTACCATATGTATGGTGTATATGATATGTTTTAAAATTTCCATGTGTTTATGTTATGTGGTCTGTGTGCAGTGTATGTGTGTTATATGTTATATGTGTGGTTTGAATTTAGTGTATGTTTGCTCTGTGCAGCATGTGAATATGGTTTGTGTGGTGTATCTGGTTCTGTGATAAATTATGTAGGGTCTGTGTGTGGTGTCT
Organism: Mustela nivalis; assembly: GCF_964662115.1. Taxonomy (NCBI): domain Eukaryota; kingdom Metazoa; phylum Chordata; class Mammalia; order Carnivora; family Mustelidae; genus Mustela; species Mustela nivalis. The sequence continues at coordinate 75,469,186 of NC_139040.1, forward strand.
GCAAGGTGTTTGTGTTGAGTGCATGGTATATAAGTGGTGTGTGTGTGTGTGTGTGTGTGTGTGTGTGCGCGTGTGATATGCTTAATGTGTGTTGTGTATGTCTTTTGTGTTTTTCATATATGGAAGTTGTGTGTGGTAGGCATATGTTATATAGGTATTTGGTGTTTTGTGATCATGTGTTTTATGAGATTGTATATGTAGTTTGTGTTTTATGTGTGTTTTGTGGTGAAGCTTTTGTGTGAGGTCTATATGCATATGCTGTTTTTGTGTGTGAGGCATATATGGTATATGTGTGATGTGGGTGTTCCTTTGGTTTATGCATGGTATGTTTGCAGTGTCAGTGTTATATATGTATAAATTTGGGGTGTGTGTGTTATTTATGTGTACTTGGTGTATATATGAGTTGTATGTGTAATATCTGTGGTTGTACGTGGTATATATGTGGTGTGTGCATGTGTGGCATATGTGTGGGGTATATGATTTTATAATGTATGCATGTTATATGTGTGATGTGTTGGTGGAATATGTTATATATATGTCTTGTGTATGTGTGGTGTGTGTAGTATATGTGTGCTGAATGTGTATTGTGGTATATACATAGTATTTGTGTGGTATATGTGGGGTGTATTTATTTACATGTGTCATGTGATTTTGGTGTATGCATGGTGTCTTGTCTCAGTGGTATGTGTGTGATATATTTGTGTTGTGTTTTTGTGTCTGATGTGTGTGTGTTTGTGTGTGATGCATGCTTGTTGTCAAAATGGTTTATATTTCATGTGTGGAGTTCATGTTTGTTGTATAGTGTGGTACATATGTGGTATATTTTTAGTGTATGTGTGCTGTGTCCATGGTACAAGGGTTGTGTGTGGTGTATGAGTACTGTTTGTGGGGTTGGAGTGTAGTGTTTTGAATAGAATATATCTGGTGTGTTTGCTGTGCTTCTGGAATATATGTGTTTTATGTGTTGTGCATGTGGTATTTGTGTGGTGTGTATTTGGTGTTTGTGTGTGATGTTTTTGTGTGTGGTATATGGGTGTATATTTGTTGCACATGGTAGGTATATGTGTATGTGTGTTATATCTATGTGTGGTATATGTTCAGTGTGGGTATTTTAGTGTATATGTGGTATATATGAGTTGTGTCTTTTGTGTGTGCATGTTGTATGTGTGGTTTGTGGGTGGTGTATTTGTGCTCTGTGTGTGGTATATGCACGATGTATGTTTGGTGTCTGTGTGGTTTATGTGTGCCATGTGTATATTTGTGACATATGTATAGTGCTTATTTGGCATATATATGGTATGTGTGATATAGGTGTGGTATGATCATTGTGTATGTGTGTTGCATGTCTGTTGTTTATATGTCTGTTGCTTTCATGTTGAATATGTAGTGTGTGTGTGTGGTATATGTGTGGTATGTATCTGGTGTGTGTGGTGTATGATTTTTTTCTATATGGTTTATGTATGGACTATGTGTGCTTGTTAAAAATTTGTGGTGTATGTATGATGTAAGTGGTGTGATATGTGTGTGTGGTATGTGTTATATGTTTTTAGTGTACATGTGGTATGTATATGTGATATATTTGTATACTTATGGTGTAAGTGTGGTGTTTGGTGTGGTGAGTATATGGTGTTTTAGAGTGGCAAATACCTGGTGTATTTTTTGTCGGGTGTGTGGTGTGTCTGTGGTATAAGTGTTGTGTGTAGGAATTGTATAGTATATATTTGCTGTTTGTGTGGTGTTTTTATGTGTGTGGTATATGTGTAAGTGTGCTATATATGTGGTGGGTGTGGGTTATGTCTCTACTATGTTGTGTTTTTAGTATCTTTGTGGTATGTACATAATGTGTGTGTGGTACATGGATTTGCATAGTTTATGTATGGTATGGATGCAGTGTATGTGTGGTGTATGTGTGGTATGTGTATGTGTTTTATGTAATATACATATTTAAATGTGTGCTATACATACATGTTTATGTACATGTGTGCAGATTATGATACATGTAAGGTTTGTAAGGGATATATATGTAGTGTAGTGTGCTTCTGTGTTTTTTGTATGTGTGCTATGTGTAGTATATATTCAGTGTGTATATGGTATGTTTTATATATGTGGTATATGTGTGTTTTGTGTTTTTTGAAGGATATGTATGGTGTATCTATAATGTGTGTTATGAATGTGTGGTTCATGTGTGTGGTGTATTTGTGGTGCTTATGTAGTATATGTGTGGAGTGTATGTGAGTTATTATGGTAAATGCATGATGTAGGAGTGGTGTGTGTGTTGTGTATTTAATGTGTATGTGAGCTATGTAGCATGTGTATTGTATATGTGTTTTTTGTTTGTGGTGTATGTTTTGTATGAATGTGTGCCATGTGTGATATATGTTAGTGAGTATATTTGTGGTATGTATGTGGTGTGTGGTATGGGTTGTATGCATTGTTTGTGATATGTTTATATTCCTGTGTAGTATATGTGCACGGTGTATGTAGTTAGTATATTTATATTGTATTTGTGGTATATATGTGGTATGTGTGTTAGGTATATGTGTGTGCTATATGTGTTGTGTGTGTGTTGTATGAGTGGTATGTGTTATGTTTGTTGTGTGTGTGGTTTATCTGTGGAATATGTCTGCTATATAAGTTTATAAGTTGTACATCTTTACTGAATATGTGGTGAGTGTATACACTGTGTGCTTTCTGTGTTTGTGATATTTGTATATGTGTTTGGTGGATGTGTGTGTTTGTGCACAGTATGTGTGTGTTATATATTTCACTTCTGGGTGGCATATATATGGTGGATATGTACTGCATATGTGTTGTGTTTGTCTTGCTTATGTGTGGTATGTATGTGTTCTTTGTGTGTGCTTAGTATATGGGTGGTGTGTGTGGTTGGTGTGTGCTATCTGTCTATATGTAGGGTTTGTGTGTGGTGTGTGTATAGTGTATGTGTCCTGTATTTGTGGTTAATGTGTGGTGTGTGTAGTATATGTATGTTATGTGTGTTACTTATGTGTGTATTTGGTGTATGGTGTATGTGTGTGGCATATATGTGTGAATATTTGTGGTTTAAGAGTGAAGAATGCGTGTGTGTTTATGTGTGTGCATACTGTGTGTATTTTGTATGTAGGTGTTATATGCTTCATGTATTGTTTGGTATATATGTGGTGTGGATGGTTTATTTTGTTTGTATCTTGTCTCTGTGGTATATGTGTGCTGTGTACATTTATGGTATATATGTAATGTATGTAGAACATAAGGGTTTTGTGTGGTTTATGTGTAGTGTGAATATGGTGTATGTGTAGTGTTTACAAGATAAATGTGTAATATGTGTATGTGTTTTGTATGCTTTTGTGTGTGCTTTATGTGCAATGTGTGGGTAATATGCATTTTGTGTTTGTAAGTGGTACATGTGTGGCGTGTGTGTTATAAATGTGGTATGTCTATTTTTGGTATATATGTGATGTGTGTGCAGTGTATATGCAAGATATGTATGTGTGTTGTGTGTGGTGTATGGATATTGGGTGTATGTTTTGTGTGTGGTGTAATAGTTATTTGTGGTGAGTGTATATAGTGTTGGTGTGTGTTATATGTGTGGTGTGTCTATAGTGTATGTGTTGTATAATAATACATAATGAAACTAAGATGTAACTAGGAAGACAAATTCAGCACAGCATACTTTCAAGGAGTTAAGTATAAAAACACATATATCTTTATGTAAAGTAGATGTTACATAAAGGACACATTAAGCAGAGTTTAGTTTCAAGGAGATAAGCACATGGCTTTTACCTGGAGCTTATACAAACATGTTTTAAAAACATATCTTAATGAAAGGTAGATGGTACTTGGACAGTTTAAGTATATTCAAGTAATTAAGCACATGGCTTTTTCCCTCATGTTTGTATACATATATTAAAAAATGCATATATATTAATGCAACTAAGAGGTTACTTGAAGGCTGCTTTAAGAACAGTATAGTTTGAAAAAGTTAAGCACATGGTTTTTCCCTTGTGTTTATATATATATAATTTCAAAAACAGTTATAACTTAATGAAAATTAGTTGTTACTTAAAGGTACCTGTAAGCATAGTGTAATTTCAAGGATTTAAACATGTAGCTTTTTCCTCATGCTTATCCACACAAGTTTTAAAACACTTGTATCCTAATAAAACATGATGACACTTGAGAGATGCTTAAAGAAGAGTGTAGTTTGAAGGAGGTAATCAGATAGCTTTTACCTGGAGCTTATATGCATAAGTAAAAAAAAAAAATCTAACTTAATGATACTAAGGTGTCACCTTCATGAGGTGGGGATCCTAGTGATCAGAGCTGAAATTATTGGGGGACTACCGACTGATGATCAGTAAATGACTTTATTTCTTAAAATCGCTTCCTTTATACCTTCCACAAGATCTGACTACAAACAGGATATAGATTTATGTGTGGAGCATGGGCTACATGTTAGATGTTATTTATGTGCAGGCAATCAAATGAGACAAGTAAACAACATAAATTATCTCTTAGCTTTAAATGACAATATTGCTTAGCTTTAAATGGCAAGAGCAAGTTAAGTATTCTCTACACTTATCAGATCCCTCTAAAGGAGGACATAAAAACACTCTGGGGATCCTCCCATGTTTAATCCTGGTGTCAGCCCAGGAAGACTCTTGCCCTACATCTCCTGGAGTTTTCTCACAGGATTTGACATGACCCCAGTCACTTTGGCGAGGATCTGGGTTGTATCCCAACAATTCCCTCCTTTTTGGTTTTTTAATTGCAACATCTTAAGAGCCAATTCCAGGCTAGATGCCTGTTGTTTGTTCACTCGTCATTTGAGGAGACAGTACCCTATAAGAAATATACATAAACATATTGGCAAGGTAACACTTCCCCAGAAACAGAACGCATAATACTCTGAAAACAAGCTCGAGGGTCAGAGCCCTGTAGTGCCTCAGCAATCCCTGTAGTGAGGTTCTCATAAGGAATGCCTGGCAATTTGTTTTGAAAAGTTTCAAAAATCTTCTCCTGGAGCGCTTGGAGGTCAAGAAATATATTCCCTTGTAAGTCTTTAACCCATTTTTAACCCACTGAGCCACCCAGGTGCCCCTTTTCTTTCTTTTTTTTTTTTTAAAGATTTTATTTATTTATTTGACAGACAGGTTCCCTTATAAGTCTTGTAAATGATATCTGATCTTATCCCATTCACAATGAGTACTATTATATTTTGCAGGGGAAATACAGAAAGATGTCACATTCTAATCACAAGTGAGTACAATTTGTTGTTATAAATTAAGAACCTGTTCTCCTAACCAAGTCATAGCCTGCTATAGTTCTGTTACACAATTTTCTAAATCCTCATTTATTTTTAATTGTGTAGTCCATAATTCATGGGATTGATTTTGCCATTGTTCTACATATGTATGCATTTGAATTGATGTCTGCAAAGCAATCCCAACTACTGCAGTTACAGAAGCTATAGCAATAAGACTAATAAAGCCAAGTATTACCCATTCTATAAATCTTTTTGATCGGGTCAGAAGATAAGAAACTACCTGTATCACAAAACCTATTGGAGAATGTTGCCATTCTCAAGTGAGATTTACAGGAAGTCAATTTTTTTTTCTGGCTTTCAGAATGATAATATTATCCTGAGTGGCATTAAATGGTACAAATGAATTCATGCAAGTATATAATTTACATGATGTACATTCAACACTTTGAAGAGTTTCACTAAATTGTAAAGCATAGCAAATCAATAGTAAAGCACAATAAACCAATAGCAAAAACATAAGGTATTATTGAAAAAGCATGAAGCAGTTTTAGACTTACATTCCTTGGCTCAGTGTTTTCCTCACTGACAATGGGAACAAATATTAGGGGGTTGAATCTTGGATGTATTCAGATGATTGGCAGAAGAGGAGGCAACCAGACAGGGAGGGAGACAGTGTTGTTTTTTTTTTTTTTTTAATGTGTCCTGTTTGTCCACAATTAAAACATTTTGCCAGCAATTGTTTTTGAACAGCCATGGTTTCTAATGCTGTTACTAGGGCCTGATGTTTAAAGGATCCTACATTTAGACAGGCTTTTAAAAAGTCCAGATACTGCCAGATTCTCTAAAATGTTGAATCAGGGCCTGGCGATCTTCATTAGCATTATCATATGCTAGTTGTCTTAAGAGTATTTCCTGAATTTTTTCTCCTCTCATCTGCTTTTCCAGTGATACTTTTAACCTGCAGTTAAACTCAACATATGGCTCTTTAGGCCCTTCTTGTATTTTTATATAACTGGCAGTATAATCAATACCCAGATTTTTTACCAGGCTTGTAAGGCCACATCACGTACCTGTGGGGAAGGGCTACAGGAGGGATGTTATGAGTTTGATGATTAGAAGTCATTCAAGCTTCTGTTCCCATGAACACATCGTAAGCAACAGCTGCTACATTCCCTCTCTGTCCTAAACTCCTGGCCTTTTCATGTGCCTCCTCAGAAAGCCACATCTTCCATTGTAGAAATTCAGAAGAGGTTAATATCATTTTAGCTATAAGTTGAAAATCATAGGGAATCCAGCAGGAGTTATTTCTCCAACTGAAAAAGTATTTATAACAATAAGTAGAAGTAGGCCTATACATGGAACTTGCCTTTTTAAATTCTCTTACAGTCTCCATCTGCATCCCATCATAAGTATTTGGTCCATTAGCATGAAAAGTTACAGGGAAAACTAAGTGCATCTCATGGGGGAGAGACAGTGTAGAAATAGAATTTTGGTTTTTAGTTTTTTGTTGGCCCTAATTGTAACATGCATAAATTATCATTCAAGCCAGTGTCATTTCCCTCATTCCCAAAGAGGTCTGCAGCTATTTCTTGTCCTCATCCTCAGAGGGAATCAGAGGTGCAGTGGCCAAAGGAGAAACATGGCGTCTGTCCTTTTTGCTTTTTTTTTTTTTTTTTAACTTTTGGTTTGAATTTGTTGGGTTGTTCCATCATCTAACTCATATGTATGCAGAGAGGTGGCTGTTTCAGCCTTAAGATCCTCTTCCTTACATTCCCCTCCAAGAATTAAAATTACTGTTTTTACCCACACCCATGTAACCCAAAACTCCACAGGAATTTTTTCACCTTGTCTATAAGCCTTTTCCACATTATGGCCTGTGTGCTCCCAAATTGTATCTTCCAAGTTTCCTTCATCGGGAAACCAAGGATTATATTTGCAAATAACATCCAGACAAGTTCTTAATTGATGTCTGGATAGTCAAGTGCCTCCCTGAGATTGCATTAATGCTAGAAAAGGGTGGGTATGACTTTGATTCTGCCCCATTGTTCTCATTTATCTACTTCTGTGAGGGTCTCTGGATCACTGTGTGACTGTTCAGGTGCCACTTCACAAGGTGGGGATCCTGGTGATCAGAGATGAAATGATAGGGGGACTACCAACTGATGATCAGTAAATTACTTTATTTTTTACAATTACTTCCTTTATACCTTCCACAAGATCTTTTTACAAGCAGGATATAGATTTACCTGCAGGGCATGGGCTACTTGTGAGATGTGATTTACATGCAGGCAATCAAGTGAGACAAGTGACAGATTATCTCTTAGCTTTAAATGACAATATCTCTTAGCTTTAAATGACAAGAGAAAGTTAAGGATTCTCCACACTTATCAGATCCATCTAAAGGAGGGCAGGAAAATACTCCAGGGATCCTTCCAGGTTTAATCCCAGTGTCAGCCCAGGAAGACTATTGCCCTCTATCTCCTGGAGTTTTCTTACAGAATTGGACGTGACCCCATTCACATTGGCGAGGATTTGGGCTGTGTTCCAACACTAAGGTGTTACTTGAAGAATATTTCTTTATTTCTTTCTTTCTTTATTTATTTTTAAAAGATTTTATTTATTTATTTGACAGTTAGAGATCACAAGTAGGCAGACAGGCAGGCAGAGAGAGAGGAGGAAGCAGGATCCCTGCTGAGCAGAGAGCCCCATGCAGGGCTCAATCCCAGAACCCTGAGATCATGACCTGAGCCAAAGGCAGAGGCTTAACCCACTGAGCCACCCACGTGTCCCGAAGGATATTTTAAAAACAATGTAGTTTCAAGAAATTAAACACATGGATTTAAACTATTCTTTGTACAAATATGTGTAAAAAACACTTATCTTAATGAAAAGTAGATGTTACTTGAAGAACCCATTAAGCACTATTATTTTCAAGTAGATAAGTCATATGTTCTTTTCCTAATGCTTATACATTTATGTTTAAAACATATCTTAATGAAAGAATGATGCTCTTGGAAGGGCAAATTAAGAAGAGTGTAATTTCTAGTAGGAAAACACTTTTTTTACTTAGTGCTTATACGAAAAAGTTTAAAAGCACTTATATGTTAATTGAAGAAAGATGTAAACATCAATTCTCTACAGTTAAGAGTGTTTGTGGTTTGCTTCTCTGTCTCTCTTTTCCCCCTTGGCTTACTTATATTCTTTTTTTTTTCTGTTTTTAATTTTTTTGTTCTTTAATTTATTTTTTATTTATTTTTGGCATAACAGTATTCATTATTTGTTCACCACACCCAGTGCTCCATGCAATCCGTGCCCTCTATAATACCCACCACCTAATACCCCAACCTCCCATCCACCCTCCACTTCAAATGCTTCAGATTGTTCACCTCCCCTTCCAATTTCCCCCAACTCCCTTCTCCTTTCTAACTCCCCATGTCTTCCTTGCTATTTGTTTTGCTCCACAAATAAGTGAAACCATATGATAATTGTCTCTCTCTGCTTGACTGATTTCACTCAGCATAATCTCTTCCAGTCCGTTCCATGTTGCTACAAAAGTTGGGTATTCATCCTTTCTGATGGAGGCATAATACTCCATAGTGTATATGGACCACATCTTCCTTATCCTTTCGTCCGTTGAAGGGCATCTTGGTTCTTTCCATAGTTTGGTGACCGTGACCATTGGTGCTATAAACACTGGGGTAAAGATGGCCCTTCTTTTCACTATATCTGTATCTTTGTGGTAAATACCCAGGAGTGCAATTGAAGGGTCATAGGGAAGCTCTATTTTTAATTTCGTGAGGAATCTCCACACTGCTCTCCAAGAGGCTGCACCAATTTGCATTCCCACCAACAGTGGAAGAGGGTTCCCCTTTCTCCACATCCTCTCCAACACATGTTGTTTACTGTTTTGTTAATTTTGGCCATTCTAACTGGTGTAAGGTGATATCTCAATGTGGTTTTAATTGGAATCTCCCTGATGGCTAGTGATGATGAACATTTTTTCATGTGTCTGATAGCCATTTGTATGTCTTCACTGGAGAAGTGTCTGTTCATATCTCCTGCCCTTTTTTTTATATGATTGTCTGTTTTGTGTGTGTTAAGTTTGAGGAGTTCTTTATAGATCCTGGATATCAACCTTTTGTCTGTACTGTCATTTGCAAAAATCTTCTCCCATTCCGTGGGTTGCCTCTTTGGTTTTTTGACTGTTTCCTTTGCTGTGCAGAAGCTTTTGATTTTGATGAAGTCCCAAAAGTTCATTTTCACTTTTGTATCCATTGCTTTTGGAGACCTATCATGAAAAAAGTTGCTGTGGCTGATATTGTAGAGATTACTGCCTATGTTCTCCTCTAGGATTCTGATGGATTCCTGTGTCACGTTGAGGTTTTTTATCCATTTTGAGTTTATCTTTGTGTAAGGTGTAAGAGAATGGTCGAGTTTCATTCTTCTACATATAGCTGTCCAGTTTTCCCAGCACCATTTATTGAAGAGTCTGTCTTTTTTCCACTGTATATGTTTTCCTGTTTTGTCGAAGATTAATCGACCATAGAGTTGAGGGTCCATATATGGGTTCTGTACTCTGTTCCACTGGTCTATGTGTCTGTTTTTATGCCAGTACCATGCTGTCTTGGTGATCACAGCTTTGTAATAAAGCTTGAAATCAGGTAACATGATGCCCCAGTTTATTTTTGTTTTTCAACATTTCCTTAGCGATTCGAGGCCTCTTCCTATTCCATACAAATTTTTGGATTATTTGCTTCAGCTCTTTGAAGAATACCAGTGGAATTTTGGTCAGAATAGCATTAAAAGTATAGATTGCTCTAGGCAGTACAGACATTTTAACAATGTTTATTCTTCTGATCCAAGAGCATGGAATGGTCTTCCATCTTTTTGTGTCTTGTTCAATTTCTTTCATGAGGGTTCTGTAGTTCCTCAAGTACAGATCCTTTACCTCTTTGGTTCGGTTTATTACCAGGTATCTTATGGTTCTTGGTGCTATAGTAAATGGAATCTATTCTCTAATTTCCCTTTGTGTATTTTCACTGTTAGTGTATAAGAAAGCCACTGATTTCTGTACACTGACTCTGTATCCTGCCACGGTCCTAAATTGCTGTATGAGTACTAGTAGTTTGGGGGTGGAGTCTTTTGGGTTTTTCATATAAAGAAACATGTCATCTGCGAAGAGAGAGAGTTTGACTTCTTCATTACCAATTTGTATACCTTTCATTTCTCTTTTTTGTCTGATTGCTGTTGCTGGGACTTCTAATACTATGCTGAACAAGAGTGGTGAGATTGGGCATCCTTGTCGTGTTTCTGATCTCAACGGGAAGGATGCAAGCTTTTTCCCATTGAGGATGATATTTGCTGTGGGTCTTTCATAGAGAGATTTGATGAAGTTCAGGAAAATTCCCTCTATCCCTATCCTTTGAAGCGTTTTAATAAGGAACGGATGCTGGATTTTGTCAAATGCATTTTCTGCATTGATTGAGAGGACCATGTGGTTCTTCTCTCTTCTCATATTAATTTGTTCTATCACATTGATTGATTTGCGAAAGTTGAACCATCCTTTTAGCCCATGGATGAATCCCACCTGGTCATGGTCGATAATCTTTTTAATGTGCTGTTGGATCCTGTTTGCTAGGATCTTGGTTAGAATCTTAGCATCCATATTCATCAGGGATATTGGTCTGAAATTCTCCTTTTTGGTAGGGTCTTTGCCTGGTTTGGGGATCAGGGTAATGCTGGCTTCATAGAAAGAGTCTGGAAGTTTTCCTTCTGCTTAAATTTTTTGAAACAGCTTCAGGATTATAGGTGTTATTTGTTCTTTGAAAGTTTGGTAGAATTCCTCAGGGAATCTGTCAGGTCCTGAGTTCTTGTTTTTTGGGAGGTTGTTGATCACTGCTTCAATCTCGTTAGTAGATATCAGTCTATTCAGGTTGTCAATTTCTTCCTGGTTAAATTTTGGGAGTTTATAGTTTTCCAGGAATGCATCCATTTCATCTAGGTTGCTTAGCTTATTGGCATATAACTGTTGATAAAAACTTCTGATGATTATTTCTACTTCCTTGGTGTTCGTTGTGATCTCTCCCATTTCATTCATAATTTTATGAATTTGGGCTTTCTCTCTTTTCTTTTGGATTAGTGTGGCCAATGGTTTATCAATCTTATTGATTCTTTCAAAAAAAACAGCTTCTAGTTTCATTGATATGTTCTACTGTATCTCTGGTTTCTACCTCATTGACCTCGGCTGTAATCTTGATGATTTCCCTTCTTATGTGTGGAGTTGATTTGATTTATTTTTGATTCTCCAGTTCTTTAAGGTGTAGAGACAGCTGCTGTGTTCTGGATTTTTCCATTTTTTTTTTGAGGGAGGCTTGGATAGCTATGTATTTCCACCTTAGGTCTGCCTTTGCTTTATCCCATAGGTTTTTGGCTGAAGAATCTTCATTCTCATTGGTTTCCATGAATTGTTCCAGTTCTTCTTTGATCTCCTGGTTGATCCAAGCATTCTTAAGCAAAATAGTCTTTAGTTTCCAGGTGTTTGAGTTCCTTCGGAACTTTTCCTTGTGATTGAGCTCCAGTTTCAAAGCATTGTGATCTGAGAATAAACAGGGAATAATCCTAGTCTTTTGGTATCAGTTGAGTCCTGATTTGTGACCCAGTATGTGGTCTATTCTGGAGAAGGTTCCATGTGCACTTGAGAAGAATGAGTATTCTGTTGTTTTAGGGTGGAATGTTCTGTATATATCTATGAGGTCCATCTGGTCCAGTGTGTCATTCAATGCTCTTGTTTCGTTATTGATTTTCTGCTTCAATGATCTGTCTGTTTCTGAGAGAGGCGTGTTAAGATCTCCTATTATTAATGTATTCATATCAATATGATTCTTTATCTTGATTAACAATTTTCCTATGTATTTGGCTCCTCCCATATTGGGGGCATAGATATTTACAATTGTAGATCATCTTGGTGGATAGTCCCTTTAAGAATGATGTAGTGTCCTTCTGTATCTTTGACTACAGTCTTTAGTTTAAAATCTAATTTATCTGATATAAGAATCACTACCCCAGCCTTCTTTTGAGGCCCATTGGCATGATAGATGCTTCTCCATCCCTTTACTTTCAGTCTGGGTGTATCTTTAGGTTGAAAATGGGTCTCTTGTAGACAACATATGGATGGGTCCTGTCATTTTATCCAATCTGCAACCCTGTGCCATTTTATGGGTGCATTTAGGCCATTCACATTGAGAGTGATTATTGATAGATACGTTTTTATTGACATCGTGTTACCTTTGAAGTCTTTCTTTCTGTAGATTGTGTCTATATTTCTGTTCAATGCTATTCTTTGGATTTTCTCTCTTTTATAGAACTCCCCCCGCTTAATATTTCCTGCAGTGTCAGCTTGGTGCTTGCATAGTCTTTTAAGGGTTTACTTATATTCTTTTTAAAATTCTACATATGAGTGAAATCAGATACTATTTGACATTCTCTAACTGACAATTCATTTAATATAACACTCTCTACTTCCATCAGTGCCATTACAAATGATAGGATTTCATTCTTTTTGTGGCTGAGCAATATTCCATTGTGAGTAATATTCCATTGTAATATGATTCCATCTCATTCCAGTATGATATATTTTGTATCATATTTATATATATAACTTCTTAACCCACTGAGCCTGGGTTTTCCCAGGCGCCCCTATATATGTAACTTCTTTATCCATTCATCTTGATGGATACTGTGTCTGCTTCCATAATCTGACTATTGTAGGTAATATATTGCTATAAACATCGGGGTGCATGGATCCCTTTTAATTAGTATTTTTATATTCTTTCTGTAATTACCTAGTAGAAGAATTTCTGGATTATAAGGCAGTTCTATATTTAACTCTGTGTGGAAAATACATACTGTTTTCCAGAGTGACGTTACCAGTTTGCATGCTGACCAGGATCCTGTACAAGAGTCTTCCCCTTTTTCACATCCTTACCAACACCTGTTGTTTCTTGGATTGTTGATTTTAGCCATTCTGACACCAGTGAGATGATATCTCATTGTAGTTTTGATTTATCTTTCCTTGATATTCAGTCATGTTGATCATTTGTCTATTAGTTAGCTGGAAACATTTCTATTCATGTATTCTAACATTTTTTAAAAACTTCAACATTTTACTTTATTTTATCTTTTTGCCATTTTAAAAAATTTCATTTGATTCTAACATTTTCAATGAATTGTTTGTTTTGGGGTGTTGAGTTGTGTAAGTTTTATATATTTGGGATACTAACCTTTATCAGATACGTCACTTGAAAATATCTCCCATTCAGTAGGTTGCCTTTTAGGGCTTCTGTTGTTGTTGGTGGTGGTCGTCGTGGTTTTTTTGTTTGTTTGTTTGTTTGTTTTTGTTGTTGTTGTTGTTTGTTTCCTAACCTTCACAAAAGCTTTTTATTTTGGTTAAGTTCCAATAGTTTATGTTTGCTTTTGTTTCCCCTTCCTCAGAAGATGTACTATGGCCAGTCTCAAAGAAGTTACTGCATATGCTCTCCTCCACAATTTTGATTGCCTGTCTCACATTGAGATATGTAATCCATCTTGAATGTATTTTTGTTTATGGTATAAGAAAATGGCCTAGTTTCATTCTTTTGCTTGTTGGTGTCTAGTTACCTCAATACCATTTGTTGAAGAGACTGTCTTTTTCCCATGGGACATTCTTTCCTGCATTGTCAAAGATAGTTGAAGATATATTATGTATTAATTTCTGGAGTTCTATTCCGTTCTATTGATCCATGTGTCTATTTTTGTGCCAAAATCATACTGGTTTTATCACTACAGCTTTGTAGTATAACTTGACATTAGAAATTGTGGTATCTTTATCTTTGCTTTTCTTTTTCAAGGTTGCTTTGGCTATTTCGGATCTTTTGTGGTTCCATACAAATTTTGGAATTGTTTGTTCTAGTTCTGTGAAAAATGCTGTTGGCATATTGATAGGGATTATATTAAATGTGTAGATTGCATTGGGTAGTATAGACATTGAAAAATATTTGTTCTTCCAGTTAATAAACATGGAATATCTTTTCATTTCTTTGGGTCACTTTCAATTTCTTTCATCATCATTTTATAGTTTCCAGAGTATAGATCTTTCCTCTATTTGGTTAGGTTTATTCCTAGGTCTTTTATGGTTTTTGGTGCAATGGTAAATGAGATTGATTCCTTGATTTCTATTTCTTCTGCCTATTACTTTATAGAAATGCAACAGATTTCCATATACTGATTTTGATTTTGCTTCCTATATTTTTCACTGGAGACTTCTGTGTATCTGAAAATAGTGAAAGATTTACTTTTTCCTTACTGATTTGGATGCTATTTATTTCTTTATGTTGTTTGATTACTGTGTCTGGGACTTCCAATACTGTGTTAAATAATGGTGGTGAGAGTGGACATCCCTGCCTTTTTCCTCACCTTACAGGAAGATTTCTTAGTTTTTCCCCATTTGGGATGATATTGTTCTTGGGTCTTTCATGTATGTCCTTTATATGTTGAGGATTGTTCCCTCAAAACCTGATTTGCTGTGGGTGGGTTATCATGAATGCATAATACTTTGTCAAATTCTTTTTCGATATCAATTGAAATGATTACATGGTTTCTATCCTTTCTCTTATTGATGTGACATAACAAATTGATTGATTGGAGGATATTTAACCATGCTTGCAAGCCAGTAATAATTGCACATGATCATGGAGAATGATTTTTTAATGTATTGTTGGGTTCAGTTTCCTAGTATTTTATTGAGAATTTTTGTAGCTGTATTCATCAGGGATATTGCCCTGTATTTCTCCCCCCCCCCCAGGTTTTGTTCTATTTCATTTCTGCTAATTTCCTTAGGATGTTTCTTTTATAATTATTATATTATGTTAGTCACCATCAAATACATCATTAGTTTTTGATGCACTGTTCCACGATTCATAGTTTATGTACCACACCCTGCACTTCATGCAATACATGCCCTCTTTAATACCCACCACCAGACTTACCCATCCTCCCGACCTCCCTCCACTCTAAAACCCTGTTTGTTCCTTAGAGTCCACAGTCTCTCATGGTTAATCTCTTCCTCCAATTTACCCCAATTAACTTTTCCTTTCCTTCTTCTAATGTCCTCCATGTTATTCCTTATGTTCCACAAGAAAGTGAAACCATATGATAATGGGCTTTCTTGGCCTGACTTATCTAACTCAGCATAATCTCTTCCAGTCCTATCCATGTTGATGCAAAAGTTGGGTATTCACCCTTTCTGGTTGCTGAGTAATATTCCATGGTATATATGGACCACATTTTCTTTTTCCATTCATCTGTTGAAGGGTACCTTGGTTCTTTTCAGTTTGGATATTTTGGCCATTGCTGTGATGAACATTGGGGAACAGATGGCCCTTCTTTTAACTACATCCATATCATTGGGAGAAATATCCAGTAGTGCAATTGCTGGGTTGTAGGATAGCTCTATTTTTAATATTTCAAGGAAACTCCACACTGTTTTCCAAAGTGGCTGCACCAACTTGCATTCCCACCAACAGTGTAAGAGTATTCCCCTTTCTCCACCATCTCTCCAACACTTGTTGTTTCTTTCCTTGTCAATTTTT